>NW_024080913.1:687451-773960 GCF_003009895.1 Hyaena hyaena | reverse complement strand
GTGGACAGGGCCCACCTGTCCTCCACGTCTACAGGAAGTAAGACAACGGTAAACCATCTGCAGGGGGCCCCAGTCCCGGGGTGGGGGGTGGGGGGGAACACCGCGGGAGGAGCCTCCCTCTCCCTGGAAGTCCGCACTGAGCAGGGCAAGGGAGCCAGGCGCTCACCGGACTCCAGGGCGTAGAAAACCAGCGGTCCCGGCAGTCCTGCCCCTGACAGGGCTGCAGAGCGGGGGGCCTGGGCAGGTGGGAACAGTTGCCGGGAGAGGTCACGCGGAATTCCGTGCCCAGTTTGGACACGCAGATGACGTCTCTGCGCTGGGTGCCGGAGCCACAGTCTGAGGAGCACTGAGACACAGGAAGGGCAGGCTGTGCAGGGGGCACCGAGAACAGGGGCCACTCATCCCCCCCCCCCCGCAGGGGATCCCACGATGGGCACACACACACACACACACACACACACACACACACACACACACCCTGGCTCTTGGCTCACCTCAGCCCAGGGCCCCGTGTACCAGCACCACGTCATCTCGCAGGGTCCCAGGCTGCAGGCACGCATGTCAGGGGGGCGGCTTCCGGGCGCACAGCTCTGCTCACTCGTCCCTGCTCCCACTTCCTCCTGGCCCGCCCCCTGGGCCTCCCCGCTCCCAAGGCAGACCACAGACCGTCGCTGGATTCCCGTCCCACACTCAGCGGAGCACTGTTGAGGAGGTGATGGATAGGGGAGGGGGAGTGTACCCCAGACAAGAGGGACCTGTGCGGGGCTCTAGGACCCTAAGGTGAGCTTTTCTCACTTATCTCTGAGTTCCCAGCATTGGCAGCATCTAGCACACACTAGGGCTACTGATGTGTACCCTGCGTGCAGAGGTGTGCTGGGAAGAGGGATCCTGGGGGTGGGACTTGGAGAAGGGGTGCGGGGCCCACCTTGGAGCTCCAGTCGCTGTGGAACCAGGCTGTAGTACAGGGCCCCATGTCACAGGCCTCCCTGCTGGAGGGCCGCGGGGGGCCAGACGCACACTCCCTTTCGCTCACTTCGTCGCCATTGTTGCCCACGCAGCGAACCTGCCGACTCCTCTGGCCACGCCCACACCGCACGGAGCACTGAGGGGAGGAGAGCTTCCCAGAGCCTGGATTCACAGGCTTCCCCCTAACCCTCTCTCCCCCCCCACCCTCCCCGGCCTCCTCCGGCTCCAGGTTCTATGAACCAGGACCTGCCTTCGGTCCCTGCCTGGGCGGTTACGGTTAGTGCCTTTGTACGCTGGGGGGCAGGCTGGGCACGTGGCTCTGGGCCCCCAACCCCTGGCTCAGTGTCTTATCTGCTTTACAGATGGGGGCTGCACGAGAGATCTCGTTTGTGAAAAAGCTTCTGCTGATTAAAACGATTTGGAGGGGCACCCGGGGGGGCTCAGTTGGTTAAGCATCCAACTTGGGCTCAGGTCATGATCTTAGAGTCTGTGAGTTTGAGCTTCTCATCGGGCTCTGTGCTGCCAGCTCAGAGCCTGGAGCCTGTTTTGGATTCTGTGTCTCCCTCTCTCTCTGACCCTCCCCTGTTCACGCTGTCTCTCTCTCTCTCAGAAATAAATAAAAAACATTGGAAAAAAGAAAAACCACTGCTGTAATTCACTGGTGCCCATCCGTCTAGGGCCCTTCCCTCTCCGCAGCCCCCTCACCCAGTCCCACTCACCTGGCTCCAGGGGGAACGGACCTCCCAATGGCCACAGAGGCGTAGCTGGCAGGGCTGGGTGACGTTGGGCCGGGGTAGGTGTCCACAGCGCTCCGGGGGCACTGAGGAGCCCCCGCCCCCAAACTCCTGGCGGCAGCGGAGCTGGCGGTGCTGCGTGCCTGGCCCGCAGGAGCGGCTACAGGATGTCCACTCACCAGCCTCCCAGCTGTGGTCACGGGGGCAGGAGAGAGACACCGAGAAGAAAACAGAGATCGGAGATGTGCGGGGCGAGGCATGACGGGCTGGGCAGGAGACCCCGCACAGGAGAGGGAGTCCCTTGGGAACCTGCGATCTGATTCTCCGCGGGGTGCGGGCGCCAGTGTCACTCGCTGTCTGGGGGCCGTAAACCTTTCTAACGAAACCCTGTCTCCATGCAGCCTGGTCTCACGTTCCCCGGTCCGGGGTCCAGGTGGGACCCTG
Source organism: Hyaena hyaena (assembly GCF_003009895.1). Lineage (NCBI taxonomy): Eukaryota > Metazoa > Chordata > Mammalia > Carnivora > Hyaenidae > Hyaena > Hyaena hyaena. Next base: position 771,816 of record NW_024080913.1, on the reverse strand, counting down.
CACAGCGTGGACGTGCCTGCCTGGACACCCACCGTGTTCTAGGACCCCAGCCCTCCCTGTGGGTCATACTCACTAGGGGGGGCACGGGGGGCCGTGGCAGGGCTCCTGGGAGGCCGGGGGCCTGGCTCCCACCGCACAGCTGTGCTCCTCCAGTTCCTCCCCCGACTCGCGAGAAACGCAGAGGAAGATGGGACGCCAAACACCTGAACGGGATGAGAGAGAGATGGGGCAGGCGGGGGGAGGGCTCAGAGCCCGGTGTCGGTGGGGTCCCAGGCACTGGACTCGGACGGGGTGTGGAGTGGGGTCAGCAGTGCAAGGTCAGGGATTCAGGCTAAGGATGCCCGGGACGCAGGCTGGCGCGGGACACCTCACCTTTTCCACAGGATGCTGAGCACTCCGAGTGTCCCACTCGTTTCCAGTATCCAGTCGAAGCCCCCAGCGGCGTCCGGGGATGGGGTGGAGCGTGCATCTGGGGGATCCGCACCTGACGCTGGAGAGTGCCTGGGGTCCGGACAGGGCGGGGCGCCGGAGCGGGTGGGGGCTCTACCCTCAGAATCTCTGTGAGAGGACAGTCATAGTCGAATTAAATGCCCCCCACTGCCTCCAAACTCCCCTTTCAGCCCCTCCCTGCTGCCTAGGTCTGGGGAGCAGTCTTACCCTGTCGGAGGTGGGGGAGGCGAGGCTCTGGGGTGGTGCTCTCAGGGTTTGGAGGAGGTGAAGAGATAACATACTGATAAAAAATGCCTGGGTTTTCCTCCTGAAAGATCACCTGGGGAGAGAAAGAGGAGGTGATGACCTGTCTGCAGAAGCAAGAGGGGCAGGCCCCTGGCCTTCCGCCCCATCCGGAGACCCACCGCTTTGTCCTCAGAGGGAAAGCCCCCACCGCCCCCCACCAGTCCCAAGCTCACGTAGACATCCACAGGCTGGGTGGTGGGGCCTTGGGCCGACAGACTCTCCCCCTTGCCCTCCTCTCGCGAAGGACGGTTGTACAGGAAGACAGTCCCACTGGCCGTGTAGGACCCAGGGGGGTCCACAGCCCAGTTTCCATTGATGATGGACTGGCCCCCGGGGCCTCGAAGGGCTGAGCATTGGAGATCAGGACACCAGATCAGCCGTGGCGTCCTTCCCCTGGCACTCCCTAAGCCACGCAGAGCCCCAGGTGCCCCGCGCACTCTTGCTCTCTCTCCGCAAGGCAAGGAGCCCCTGACTGCTCTCAGCTTGGCCCACCCGCTGTGTTCGGGGGAGGGGGGGGGCTGGGCCAGGAGACCAGGAAGGGAACGGGCCCCAAGAGTCCGGGAATCCTGGAGAACTCACCGAGGTAGTTGGAGCTGGGCCGAAGCTGGGCGATGTGGAGCTGGGAGGCCCCCGCGGGAATGGACAGGATCTTCTGGTAGCCCAGAGGGCCCCCCCGGCCTGTGAGGTTCCCCGAGATGAGGCGGCAGGTGGACTCATCACCCCCACAGACCCCACAGCCATCGGGACGCCTGCCGGAGCCGAGGATCCCGTCACAGCCAGGGCTCTGGGGGGGAGCGAGGCAGTGGCCGCTGGAACCCGTCCCCCCCGCACCCCAGCTTCGTCCTCGAGACTCCCCAGTTCGCCCTGCACCTTGATCTTCACACTCCAAGTGAGAATGGGTCCCTCTGCCAGCCCTCCAGCCCCAGCGAAGCATGGATGTGCCCGAGGGTGTCCTTCCTGCATTCACCTCCCGGCTTTGGTCTCACTTGTGGGGGTGGGGGGGTTAAGAACTCTCCTCTGTGTGGCCTCAGCCTGGTGTTCTGTTTCTGTGATGACGACTGAGGAGCCCGTGTGTGCCTGCCTGAGTGTGCGTGCACACCCCACCCTCCTCACCAGACAGCGTCCGGCCACACAGATGTCCAGGGCTCCAGGCTGACACAGGGTCCCGTCCTGGACCTTTTCGGTGTGACGGACATAGAAGCGGAAGCCGCGGGGACGGCAGTTCAGCTCACAGCGTTGGGAGCCCTGAACTAAGAAACAGGGTGGAAGGGCGGTTCGCGGGGGTCCTAGGGGGGAGGTTACTGGCGAAGGTCCCATATCAGCTCTAGGGCACCCGGAGGTTGCCTACATCATTATGGCTGAGGGGAATGTGACAATTCTATATTCTCGAAGGTTCCTCGGAGGGTCACACAAAAGCTGAGTCCAATCAGTTGAGGTCACCGAGACCAGCAAAGAGGCTGTGAATCGTGAGAGGAGATACTCGCACCCTACGATTATGTGTGTTCACAAAGGGGCTTCTTGGCATCAAGCTGACACAGGTCTAAGATCAAGTGGATGGTCACTTGAGAACAAGTGGTCTGACACCCGCCAGGGCCCACAGTGCACCACGCACTGCTGTCACACCGAATGGGACGTCTCTAACCCTGCCCCTCTCGGGCCATGTCCACCCCACCTCCTGGGATGGGCCTCCCGGAGGAAGGCAGCCGAAGGCACCTCCGGACCCTCCCTCCCCCCAGCCTGACCCCTCTGCTTAGTTCCCCTCTTAGGACCTACAGAGGAGACCTGGGGGGGGGTGTCTCCCTCTTCCCATCATCCCCCTATCTTAAGCCAGTTCCGCTCCCCCCAGGGTGGGCGACAAACCTCACCTTCTGTGAAGGGCTCCCATTGGTACAGCTGGCCCATGAACTCCTGGGAGTCAAAGGCTGCACACTGCAGGGCCCGGGGGTCTGGCTGGTCAGGGGGGCAGGGCTGAGGTGGGGGGATACAGAGGAGTCAAAGCTGGGGAGGAAAATGGGGGTGTGGGTCAGGGCTGGATTTGGGGGTGTGGGAAGGAAGGTCAGGTGTGTGGAAGAGCTCCAAGGCCCCTACCCTGAGGAGGTCGGATGCCAAGGCCCTTCTCCCTCAGGTCCCGGTCTGACAAGCTGAGGACCCAGACTCAGGGTCAGGGAAGTAGAATGGCAAGTCTGGGGAGGGGACGGTCCAAGGAGGAACTCACCGCTAGGCTGCAGGCTCTCAGCTGCTCGCTCTCCCCAGAACATCTCGGGACAGGGCTACTGGGAGCAAAGAGACTCCAGAGGGAACTGGAGTGGGGACCAGCACTCAGCAGAGGCAGCCAGCCGTCTGGGTAGTGAGGGACAGACTCCACGTGGGACCCGTGAAGATTCCCCCCAGGGCTCCAGTGCTCCGGGCTCTGGTGACCTCTGCCCCGAGGGACAGAAAGGAAAGGATTGGGGTGCTTCTCGACCCTCTGGGGACTGGCCCGCCCCTGGGATTTTGGCATTCTTGGCTGAGGGGACACATGGGAAGAGCTACTTTCTCCTGGGGAGGGGACAGACAGGGGGATGTCTGTGCCAGAGGCTCTGGGCTGGGGCCGTGTGGGGGCAGGCCTGCTTCTAGAGGGCACCTCTGCCTGAGCAGTTTGGGGACCTGGGGGCTCTGCTGGGGAGGACCGGGGGCGGGCAGACAGTTCTGTAGGCGGGAGTGGAGTCTGAGCCGTGTGGTTTGTGGAAGACGGCTCCGTTCTTGGAGTCGGGGGTGGAAGATCTGAGGTGTCGGGGTGCTCGGCTCTGGGCAGCCTCCTGGGGTGCCTGCGGTTCCGATGGAGCGGCATAGCAAAGGGCACTCTCCCATAACCAAACATTCCTGGCTTGATGGGCTCTCGAACCCGCGATCTGAGAAGGCGTAGAAGACGTGCAGTCATGGCCCAGGCCCACCCTGACCCAGCCTCCCCAGAGGACTTCCTAGCCCCAAAGACAAGCCTCCCTAAGAGCGCATCCTGCACTCCCAGGCCTCCCTTCCCAAGCCCCGCCCCTGGCCCAAGCCCCGCCCTTCTCCCCAATCCCCACAGCCTCACCTCCGAGCTCCTTGAATCTCCTGGGCCTCTGCTCTCCCTAACTGGGAAGCAGGACCTCGAAGGGGACCACCCCTGTCCCGAGGCTGCGGCCTGTACAGGGAGAGGGTTTCTCGGGAAGCCTGGGGTCTGAAGCCCTGAGCCCGAGGGAGCAAGGCTTCCGGATGTCTTGGGGGCCGGGGTGGGAGGGGCAGGCCCTGGTGGAGTTGAGCGGTAGGGAGCTGGCATGTCCGACTCCTGCGCTGCACCCCAACTCCACAGGGCTGGGAGCAAGAGCCCCACGGGGCCCAAGGACCCCAGAGGCCCTCAGGGCCCTGGCCCTCTTCAGGGGGTGTCTGAGTAGAGTGTCCAGACAACACCTATGTGGACAAAAAGGTCAGACGAAATTAGGATTTTCGCGAACTCTACACAGTATCCACTCCAGTGCCTGAGGGTTGGGGGCTGCTACTACTGGCCCAAGGTCACATTTAGTAGCACAGATGAGACTTGATGTTATTTGGCAAAGAGTTAGTGAGTTGGGGGTGGGAGGGAGTCTGGGAGGGCAAATGCGGAAGGGCCATCACTCCGTGGCCTGGACAAGGGGGTTGGAAGCCAGGGAGCGGGAAAGGGCCACAGCCTCGGGTCCCTGGCTTACCTCCTGATCCAGGCAGAGCTCAGGGAGGGACAGAAGCAGCACCAGGCACAACTGGGGCCTGCAAGCCGGCCAGAGGAGGTGTTATGACACCTCCCTACCCCCCTCACGCACCCCCCACCAGCGGGCTCCCCACATCCTGACGCCAGCTTCTCAGAAAGCAGAAGTTACTCATCGCTTGTCCCGGCCCGCCCAGTAACGGCCTTTCCCTCCCTCTCTCCCAGGGACAGAGCAGCCCCTCCAGCCGCAGCCCCCCCCCCCCCACTTACCTGCCCACCCACTTCTCCATCGCTCCTCCCGTGAAGCCCCAGGCCAGGGAGAGGGGACCGGAAGTCAACACACTACTCAGGCATCTGGGCGTGGAGGGGACGCGCTCTGCAGGGACAGAAGCCTGGTGGTTACCTCTCCAGTCTCCAGAAAGCCGGGGCTCGGCAGGGACGGCTCCTCAGAAGGACAGCTCTGCACGAGGATGGAGGTGGGGGACCAGAGTGGCCACGCTTTCTGCCCCTAAGGGTGACAGCGGGAAGGAATGCTGCCCCTTCCCACCGGCTGAGGCCAGAGGGTGGGGGTCTGACCTCAGCCTCCAGACGGCGGCCCAGGCCCCTCCCCCCAGCCTGCGGGAATCCCTCCGCCCCTCCCCCATCCCCACTGGGGACTGTCTCCAGGCCAGCTCAGGCCACACAGGCACACATCTTCCGTGTGATGATTTTCATCTGGTTCCTGCCCTCCCAGGGGTCCTGGACAGCTGAGGAGGGAGGCTTGGGTGAGGACACACCAGATGGCCGCTCGGGGGAGATGACGGGAAGCTGCTCTGGGCTTTCCGTGTCCTACCTGCGGCCCAGCCTTTTCTTCCCTTTAACGTTGGAGCCTCAGGCACATCTCTGCCTGCCTCCAGCACTTTCTAGCCGCAGGATAAACTAAGTGGGCTGATGGCTTCATCTCTAGAGAAGCAGGTGATCTTCCCATTGCGAGGTGACCTCCCTCCAATGAAGGCTCATTTCAGGTGCCACAGTGATGGGCTGGGGGAACCCAGGAAGGAGGGGTACAGCCAGAGCAGCTGTCGGCCCCCAGTCACAGACCTAGCATTCTGAGGAGCCGGGAAGTCCATCCTGAAGTCTAGCTTTGATCATCAGGGAGGTGGAGCTTGGAGCCCTCCCCTGGTCTCCAAGCCACAGCCTGCCCACCCCTCCAGCCCCCTGCTGCTCACCACGAGCCCTTCCTACCCCCACTCCTCAACCCGCTCTTAGTTCTGCTTTCCAGGAAAAAAAAAAAATGTTTCTGTTGGATCCGAAAGGCACCCGGGAGAGGAATCCAAGGAGCTGATGCCGAGGTGGGCCCACTCAGGGGCAGGAAAATGGCAGAGGGAAGGGCAGGAATGTGCTTTGGGGGTAGCAACGCTGGGCCTCCCTCCCCTCCCTGGGACCCCAAGACTTGGAAATCTGAGGCAAGGGTTGCAGAGGACGAGCCTGGGTGCACAGGGTCACCTCAGCTGCGTGGGGTGGGGAAGGGGTGGCTGATGGCTGCTCCCTTCCCTGGCTGGGCTGGGCTGCCCACTGAGGTCAGCCGCTCCACCCTGATGGGGACGTGGGGGCTCCGGAGAAGGGCCAGTGGTCCACCCAAAGCTTCGGCTCTCGGCCTGCCTCTGCTCCTTGACGTTGAAGACGGGAGACAGGGGCGGTGATCACCGTCTGCCCCTTCTCTGCTGCTGGGCACCCGCCCTCTCCACTGGTCCTTGGCCGCTGCCCCTCTCCGCTCCCCCCCGGGTCTGTACCTCGCTGCCTCTATGGGTCTACCCAGTACACATAATCCCATCCTGAGCTGGGTTTGGCTTTGGCAGTTCCCTGGAGAAGTGAGGGGTGGGGGTGGGGGTGACGTGAACTCCTGGAGCCCTGGCCAGGCCTGGCTCGCTCTCTGGAAAAGTCCTACCCCACCCCCTGCACAGCTGGGCAGGGGGCCGACACCCCCTCTGCTGCAGAAACAGACACACATTTGTGCTTCTCACCCCTTTTCATGTTCCTCATCTGGTGTGTCTCACTGCTCAGGGTGAGGAAAGGAGAGGTCAGAAGTGGTCACCCTGGTGCCAGGCTGGACACTGGTCTGGACAAACCTGGGCCATGGCTGGCCACACCTCCACACTGGCCAGTGAGGATCAAGGAGGAGAGACCCGGGAAGGGCTGAACCCTTGGATTCCGGAGGGACCCACTTCTGGGAAATGGGTCACTGCGGCAGGGGGTGGGACAGCTTGTTTCAGCGCTGTCTGGAGACTCCCTAGCCGGGGTCAGAACTCGGTCCTCCCTGCAACCGTCACTCCTGGGTCCTGGACGACCATTCCAACAGGTGTCCTTCCTTTCTAATCACCAGGCTGAGCGGGATCAGGGGTACCCCTCGGCATCCCTCCCAGGGTCCTTCGCCCCATCTCCACGACTGAAGGGGGGCAGGGGTACGCATCCTCGAGCAGCAGGGACCCTCCTGGAGGAGGCGGGCAGGAGGCGCCAGCGCGTGCGGGGAGGTCCCGGGTATGTTTTCCAACTGCGCTCCGTGACTTAGTAGGAATTTTGGCTGATCTTCCGCCCGGGTGATGGGGCCAGGCTTCCACCGGATCGGTACGCCCTCCCCAGAAATTCGACCCCAGGGACTGGAAGATCTTCCGAGGCTACAGAGCTGGGGCCGGGGTCGCGGCGGGGGCGCGACCGAGGGGCGCGGGGGCGGCGCGGGCGAGCGCGGCGGGGGCTCTAACGGGACCGGGGAGCGCGGGCGGCCGGGGCCGGGGGTCCCTGGGCGGGGTGGGGGCTGGGGGAGTCTGTACCTGCTCCGCGCGGCCCCGGCGGCCCGTTAACCCTTCTGCGCCCGGGCGCTCCCTGGAGGCGGCCTCGCTCGGCGGCGGCCACTCCGGCCCCTGAGCCGCGCTCGGGACACCGCAGCCTCTGGCCGCGGCTCCGCCTCCGCCTCCGCCCCCGCCCGCCGGCGCCCCGCCCGCCACGCGCCCTGCCCGCGCCCCTCGGCGGCCCCCCACCCCGCCCCCCGCGCGTCCGGGCCACCCACCGGGGGCCGCGGGCCCCGGCCGCCCCTGCGTGCCGGCGTCCGCCGACGGCGCGGGCAAAATCCAGGCCGCCCCTGCCGCTCCGGAGGCAGCCGTCACTCCGGGCACCGTCCCGGGGAGCCCTGCTCTGGGCCCGGCTGGGGCTCGGGAACCCGGGAGCCCGGCCCTGCGCGTGGCCGGGGGTGGGGGGCGCCTGCCCTCCAGCGCTGTGGGCGAGCCCGCAGCCGTTCCTGCCCTCTCCTCCACGCAGCCCTCCTGCGAGCCCGGTCCCCCTGCCTGTCCCAGACTGGGCTGCGCCCTGGGTGGTTGCGACGACTCCGGGACCTTAGGAGCCTCGGTTTCTTCTTCCGAAGCGTTGTCCACACGGGGCGCAGCAGAAGGCATGCGCTGACTCGGGAGTCAGAGGATTTGGGTTTGAATCTCAGCTCCAGGACGCTCTGGCTCTGCGGTCTTGGCGGCAGTTTCTGTGCGCAGTCTTCCCATCTGTAAAATGGGACTAATCTGATCTAGATGATAGGCCTGGAGATACGTCTGTCCATCCGTATCTGGAGGAATGCGCCCCAAAGGCGGAGTGAGCGGCCACAGCTGAGGAGGGGGAAATAGGCTTTCGCTTTTTACTCTACATGCTTATACAGTGTTTGACCTCACACCCAGAAGCGTGACCTAGGTTATTGGTTATGTTAATAAACAAATTATATATACAAAATGGCTGACGGAAAGTAGGTAATAAATGGTCACTACTATTTTTATTTTATTTTATTATTATTTTAATGGTCACTACTATTTTACTTTATTTTTTTTAACTTTTTTATTTTTTTTAAATATATATTTTTAAATTTATTTCTAGGAGAGAGAGAGACAGCGTGAGCAGGGGAGGGTCAGAGAGAGAGGGAGACACAGACTCTGAAACCGGCTCCAGGCTCTGAGCTGGCAGTCAGCACAGAGCCCGACGCGGGGCTCGAACCCACGAACCACGAGATCATGACCTAAGCGAAAGTCGGACCCTTAACCGACTAAGCCACCCAGGCGCCCCTGGTCACTACTATTTTAAAATTTTTATTTGCCCTCTACTCAGGAACCACATCCATATATTGTTAGATCTACCCATTACTTTAAAGCTTTTTTTTTTCCATTCACTTGTCAGTATTTTAATTTTTTTTTAATGTTTTTTTATTTATTTCTAGGAGAGAGAGAGAGACAGCGTGAGCAGGGGAGGGTCAGAGAGAGAGGGAGTCACAGACTGAAACAGGCTCCAGGTTCTGAGCTGGCAGTCAGCACAGAGCCCGACGCGGGGCTCGAACCCACGAATCGCGAGATCATGACCTAAGCGAAAGTCGGACGCTTAACCGACTAAGCCACCCAGGCGCCCCAGTATTTTAATTTTTTTAATGTTTTATTTATTTCTGAGAGAGAGAGAGAGACAGCGTGAGCAGGGGAGGGTCAGAGAGAGAGGGAGACACAGAATCGGAAGCAGGCCCCAGGCTCTGAGCTAGCTGTCAGCACAGAGCCCACCGCGGGGCTCGAACCCACAAACGGTGAGATCATGACCTGAGCCTAAGTTGAACTCTTAACTGACTGAGCCACCCAGGTGCCCCGACTTGTCAATATTTTAAAACCAAATATTTCAGGGGCGCCTGGGTGGCTCAGTTGCTTAAGCGTCCGACTTCGGCTCAGATCATGATCTCACCACTTGTGGGTTCGAGCCTCACCTGAGGCTCTGTGCTGACAGCTCAGAGCCTGGAGCCTGCTTCCGATTCTGTGTCTCCCTCTCTCTCTGCCCCTCCCCTGCTCATGCTCTGTCTTTCTCTCTCAAAAACTAAATAATAAAACATTTTTTTAAAAACCCAAAGATTTTGTAACTTCTCTTAAGAAACAAAAAACATAAAAATAAGAAACAAAAACAATAAAAAATTGCCCTGTGCCCCCACAAAATCACGGGGTCTCAGGCACTCACACCTCATGTTTCTTGAGCACCTTTTTGCTCTCGGGGCTGACACGGAAGCCAGTCTGTGGACTCAGAGCTGGGTCTAGCTGGAGATGGCCGGCCACCAGGAAGTAAGCACTGAACTCAACAGAAGCAAATGTTAAGCTGGAAGAGATGAGGGAAGTGAAAACATGTTAGAATGGTTCCTTATTTGAAGTTCAACAGGTATATTTTGTTTTCTCAATAAATCCTTCAATTGTCTCTAGGCAAGGATTATTTAGGCTACTTTGTATCATTTCTATTTTTTCATACTTTGTATTTGTGCTTTGTGTTTTTTTGTATTTGTAGGGTAAAAGTAAATATTTGAATTGGAATGTAACAGAACAGACAAATGAGTCCCAGGTGCCCAGGCCTCTTCTCCCAACTTTTCCACCTAAGCTCAGAGGCCTGCGAGCAGGTAAGTAAGCTCGCTGGGGACACCTGAGGCCCCTGTGATTTTGTGGGATTCAGGACAATGTTGCCAGACTTTCTATTTTTGTTTTTTTCAGGGGAGGTTGTACTTTGTTTTAAAATATTGACAAGTTGGGGCGCCTGGGTGGCTTAGTCGGTTAAGTGTCCGACTTTCGCTTGGGTCATGATCTCGCGGTTCGTGGGTTCGAGCCCCGCGTCGGGCTCTGTGCTGACTGTCGGCTCAGAGCCTGGAGCCTGTTACAGTCTGTGACTCCCTCTCTCTCTCTGACCCTCCCCTGCTCACGCTGTCTCTCTCTCTCTCCTAGAAATAAAAAAAAAATTAAAAAATAAAATAAAATATTGACAAGTGACTAAAAAACAATCTTGGGACAGTAAGCGTATATACCAGGGGCACCCGAGTGGCTCAGTCAGTTAAGCGTCCGACTCTTCGTGTTGGCTCAGGTCACGATCTCACAGTTCGACTCCCTTATCAGGCTCTGTGATAACAGTGCAGAGCCTGTTTGGGATTCTCTCTGTCTCCCCCTCTCTCTCTGTCCCTGCCCCACTCGTGCTGTCTCTCTCTCTCAAAATAATCTAAAAAAAAAAAAAAAACCGCCCCCACTGGCTAGCTCTGTCTTTCTCTCTGTCTCTCTCAAATAGATAAACAGTAAAAACCCACCCCCAAAACAGCCATCCTCAGTGTTGGTCTTGTGTCCCTAAAGAGCTTTCAGAGAGAAGGGGTTACTCCTGCCCTCCCAAGAGGGCTGGTCTCTCTAGGGACTGGTGGTGGCACACAGGCCCCCCCACCCCGAGGCATATTTATAGCCCCGCGTTTGGAGGGGAAGCCCCTTTGCTCAGACCTCAGAGTAGGATGCGATGCAGGTGATGAAACACCCAGCCCACGGGGCCAGAGGAAGATATTTTAAGTCGGGGGACCTTTCGGTGCCCCCGAATGACATACCATCAGCACTCATTATCTAGGAGGACACACGCTGCCAAACAGGAAGGTGTCACTGATCACAGCAGAGTGGGAGGGAGCCCAGGAGGAGGGAGAGGTCTGCCTTTGACATGTCACTGCCATGAACCGAAGGTCAGAAATAGTCCTTTCCACTGAGAAGGGGTGGGGATGAAAGCGGTCACAAGATTTACTGCTGTCGCCTCCTGTGACTTGGAGGTCTGAAAACATCGTACAAAGGGAGACAGGCTGAGAATTCATCCTTTTTGAGCTGAACTCAGTGGCTTGATAATATAGCATGACTCTGGCCTCAGCAGTGCTTACTTAGAGCTGTAAGTGCTTACAGCTGAGTGCACAGTCCTCATCTGAACAGACTTGGAAACAAAGACACAAAGAGAAATGTAGTACTTGGCCCCAGATCTCACAGGTAGAAGCTATTATCTATATATACTGTGGGCAAGCAGAGCTTTTGAGAAATTTAGCTGAGTTTGTGTTACTTTTTTTTCTGGTAGTATATTAAGGGAGTTTTGTGTTGAATTAAGTAGCATTTTTAACTACTGTTTCCTGGGGCGCCTGGGTGGCTTAGTCGGTTAAGCGTCTGACTTTCGCTTAGGTCATGATCTCGCGGTTCGTGGGTTCGAGCCCCGCATCGGGCTCTGTGCTGACTGCCAGCTCAGAGCCTGGAGCCTATTTCAGAGTCTGTGTCTCCCTCTCTCTCTGACCCTCCCCTGCTCACGCTGTCTCTCTCTCTCTCTCCTAGAAATAAATAAAAAACATTAAAAAAAACCCAACAAACTACCGTTTCCTGGGAGACATTGTCCCTGCTCCGGATAAGGCTGATGCAAATGCCGATGGGACAGGTGGGCCCAGGAACTAATAGGAAACTGTCTGCTTTTTGGTTTGTGGCCATAGCAACCATTCTCAGGAAGCCTGGTGTTCGCCTTTCTGCCTCTCCGAATCATGGTTTGCTCAACCCCTATGTTCCAGAAGAGCCGCTTCTTTCCCAATGGCTACACACCAGGCTGACCTCCAGCTGTGGACCCTGGTGTCCGGTCATGTTGGTTCACACTGCTTTCCTTCACCGATGCCATTCTTCTGACCATTAGGCTTTGCCTTGGCCCAGTTAGCTCACTTCCCACAGGTGATGACAACAGCCTATTGTGACCTGTTCTCTCCAGGGAACCTCGAGGGTGGGGCTCCCCTGGACACGTCTACCTTTGTACTCACCACGTCGCCTTGCACACAGTAGGCATTTAATGAGTGCTTGTAGGATGCGTCCATGAACAAGCTGAAGGTCTCAGCTCTGGACACATTCCAGCACTTTATGGTGGTTGTCTTGTCCTGTCATTGGTTCAGCTGGCTCTGGGGTGATGACATGATGCAGATACAGGATGTGACACATTTGGTAAATGAGGATGAAGGCACAGAGGGGGCACTCTAGTTTCCTGGTCATTGGTCTGGAGTCATCAAATCTGGTCAGAAACTCCCAGAGTCAGAATTCTTCTTGATTTGTTTTCTTTCTTTTTTTTATATTTTTATTTATTTCTAGGACAGAGAGAGAGAGACAGCGTGAGCAGGGGAGGGTCAGAGAGAGAGGGAGACACAGACTCTGAAACCGGCTCCAGGCTCTGAGCTGGCAGTCAGCACAGAGCCCAACGCGGGGTTCGAACCCACAAACCGCGAGATCATGACCTAAGCGAAAGTCAGACGCTTAACCGACTAAGCCACCCAGGCACCCCTGAATTCTTCTTGATTTGATTTCCACATTTCAGTTGAAGAGTACCTCACAGGTGGATCTTAAGGCTTTGCCTCAGTTTCTCCCTGAACCATGTATCTGTCTGTTTATTGGCATTCCGGAAACAGGAAGTGCTCCGTAAATCTCTCTGGAACTGAATGAATTGATTAGACATAACCTTGGCAGCCATTAGGTTTACAATATCGTCAGTACTTTGACAACTGTGTTAAGTAGTTTGGACTCGTGTGCATATCTTCTTCCATATGTGTTTGGGAGACACGGCTGTGAGCTAGAGCTTCTGGATCAGGCTCCCTAAAATGTTTGCAGATATTCATCGCCTGCCAAATTGGAAGACTTCTCAGACGATAGCCTCTGAGTCTCAATGCAAACTGATTTACAGATTCAATAGGATGGTACCTATCACCAAGGATGGGGAACCAGCTGGCCGGGGCCTGTCCCCCTGACCCAAGCTTCCACTCAGCCTTGTCTTCAGGATCTTCGAGAACATTCTACAGTGTCCACGTGCCCCTGTGGCTGGCGAGACTCAGCACTGGGTCCCGAAGAGGTTAGCTGCTGATCCAGACTCTGGTCCCGGTTCTGCCCTTTGTCACCTCTGGAGGTGGACCAACGACAGAACCCAGCTTCTCTACTTCCCAGGTTGCCGTGAAAACCAAAATAAAGATGGTAGCATGCGTGTAGGAGCTTAGAGTCCTGTGGGAAAGTAAGTCCGTGTTATGGTTAATGATGATGTTCAAAATTTTTTTTAGTTGCTGTGCCCCATAGATCAAGACTCTGGCTCAGGTGAAGACCTCGAGCTGCCTCGTCGTGATGCCCAGAGTTCTCCGCCGAGAGTGCGCTCAGAACGCAGCCAGGCCTTGCCGGTAACAACAGAGTGGACACATTCCTGTGTTCTCACAGCAGGTGGACGATGGCGGCCCGGCCTGTGCCAGGGACTGCGGGGGAAAGTGTGCGGAGCTGTGGCCTGGCTGGGGTCGAGCAGGAGCTGAGGCAAAGGTGTTCTGGGAAGATGGGCCGGGTCACGGAACCAAGGGCAGGCACTGCCTAGTGGCGCTGGGGATGAGGCTTGGGGACTCCAAGCATTCTGAGAAAACAGAGCAAGCTATTGTCTCCCTGTCGGGTCTGGAGTGCACTGAATGTACTGGCCGCACAGAGTACTGTGACCAATTCCAAGATCAACTGCAGATGTGAAGAGCAGGAAATCGTGCGTTTTGTCCCAAGTAAGGAAGGTGCCAGTAACATAGACTAAAGGTCCGTGTGAGAATTGGGCCCAATTTCCAACCCTTCACCTAACTGTACAAGTAAATTAAGAATTTTCTCTGCGGTGGGGCACCTGGTGGCTCAGTCAGTTAAGTGTCTGACTTCAGCTCAGGTCATGATCTCACAACCTGTGAGTTCAAGCCCCACATCGGGCTCTGTGCTGACAGTTCGGAGCCTGGAGCCTGCTTCGGATTCTGTCTGTGTCTCTCTCTGCCCTTCTCCCACTTGTGCGCTCGCTCTCTCTCAAAAATAAAGAAAAACATTTTAAAAATTAAAAAAAAAAAAAAGAAGTTTCCCATCAGAGCCAAGGCATACAGAGAGAGCAGGTTCTGGAAGTGATGCGGGTCCCATTCCTGGTTGGAGGAAGTTGCAGGGTGGAGCAGGGAAGGGTAGGTGGAGTGCCAGAATCTACGGGCCAGAATGTGAGCAAGTCATTTCTCCAACCTGCACCCCAAGACGTAGCTTCTTTCCTCACGGGTTGTTACAGGACACAGAGGACTAAGCGCCTTAATAGTGGGGCCACGGTAATTCTCCCCACGCGAATCTCGTTCTTGTGCCTAGAGCTTTCCCTGCCTTTCCGGAGATAGCCAGTTTGGTGTCAAATTAATCTTGACAGATTGTGCAGAAGGCCTGAGAAAGGCAGACATAAAAGGGTAAGAATAAGGGTACAAACTCAATACCGCGGCCAGAGAGGCGGCAGGGCTGCCGGGGGAGAGGCAAGAATTTCATACATACCAAGGACTTGAAGTCAGAAATAGAAGAGTCGGGGCATGATGTGAAGGAAAGGCGAGTCGAGGCAGGAGGAAGTGTGGGCCTGGCCTCTGACCACAGGCCGAGGCCCATTCAGGGGACTCATGGGCCCTCGGTGGACAAATAAGGGCCCACGTGCACGCCCGGTGCTCGAGAGGCCCTTCCTTCTCGGCTCACAGCCTTTCCTACTCCTGGCAGTCAACGACCAATCTGGTTCTGAGCTTGGCATTCAGAGCCTTGCCCTGGGGCCACAGCTGCCTCTCCAGCCTCTCCCCCCCCCCCCCATACAGGCTGAGCCCCCCACCAGGGCCTGTGCAACAATGCCCTCCACCCTCCCTCCCCTCCGCACTTGGAACATCACCCCCTGACCCCCACCCCGCCTGCAGCCCCAGCTCAGTCTCTCTGAGTGAACTCCTCATCTCCCAGGACCATCTCTGTCCACCTCTCTCCCTGACCCCAACCCCTGGACACGGCAGTCCTCTGCATTATTAAATTACAGGGGCTGGGTCCCCAGTCTGGGCGAACTCGTTCCTGAGCTCCATGGGGGACGTGTGCACCCCCAAGCGAGTAGCCCCTCGTCTACACCACTCGTGGGGCAGTTTGCCTGTGAACCGGGTAGTAATCCGGGTGCTGGAACACAGGTATGAAGGAACCGCATTTCAATTTCTTTCTCAAAAATTTCTGGTTCAAGCTTCCCTTACCCGGGGCGATGGAAACAACTGTCACCTTAGGGGACCCTCTCTCACCTCCGGGCACTGGGCAGGATGAGTTTCGCCAGGACGCCGGACGGTGTTGGTGTTTATTCAGGTGTCGGTGTTTATTCACAGGGAGAAGCTGACAAATATCCTAGAGCAAAGGTCAGTTCCTCCCCCTGGCTCTGACTTTGGACGGGGTGGGCGCACCGGGTCAGCCTGTGGTAGCGGCACCTAGAGCCTGGGGAAGGGAGGGTCCCAATGAGGTCCTCTCAGTTTACTTAAAACCCAGTGAAGTCTTTCCCCCAAACCTGCTTCCTCTCCTGACTTCTCACCTGCTGTCAAGACTGTTCTTCAAAATCCTGGAGTCCTCCTGACGCCTCTCTCTCCTTGTTCTAGAACAGTATGGAACTCCAGACGCATTTTGCCCCATCCTTCGTTTTACAGGTGAAGAGATCGTGACGGCTCCCCGCAAACCCAGAATGAGATCTCAGATCTGGGCTCAGCCCAGAGGCTTCCTGTCCTTCCCACAGTTTATGTGTCCTCGTCCCTTCTGTGGCCACCACCTGATTAAGCTCCCCTGACCTCCTACAGAGAGATGACAGTGGCAGCGGCCAATGCAGATGTGTGACACTGTGTCCACAGCATCCATGGAATGTCTTCTCTCCTTCCCAGCCCTCACATCCCATTCCTTTCTCAAGCTCAGCTCAAATGCCGCCTCTTCCTCGGAGCAGATGCTGGCCCGGCATGACCGCGTGCCCTCTAGCTGCACTCAGCTCTGCTAGTCCACGCGCCCCGGCCTGATGTGGCTGCGGGCAGGCTGCATCCGGATGCTGTTCACTTTTTTTGTTTTTATGCTTATTTATTTTTGAGAGAGAGAGAGAGAGACAAAGTACTCGCGAGGGAGGGACAGAGAGAGAGAGAGACACAGAATCCGAAGCAGGCTCCAGGCTCTGAGCTGTCAGCACTGAGCCTGGTGCAGGGTTTGAACTCACAAGATCATGACCTGAACCAAAGTTGGGCGTTTAACTGACTGAGCCCCCCAGGTGCCCCCGAACAAGGTGATACACACAGTCTTTAACTGAATAGCGCCTGGCCACAGGAAGTGCCTGCAAATACTGGCCGGTGTTCTGATGCAGTTATTCTAGTGTTAGAGGAATGGGCAGTAGATTCCGTTTGGCTCTGCAAGTGTAAGCAACTGTGCCTGCACACACCCGTCTGGTCTGGGGCCTCGGGAGGAAGGCACTGAAAGGTCTGGATTGTCCCGCAGCAGGATGACAGCTCTGTGGTTAACTGACCTGCACAGACCCACCTTGGCCCCTCCCCCAAGGGTATACCGGGGGCCTCACCTGCTCTGCACCCTGGCAGGGGCCTGTCATCGGCTGCTGACTCCACTCCCTGGCGTGTGGCCCTGGATCACCAGGGGACTCGACACCCCAGGGAGGCTGGTCCCTGCCCACTGGCTGATGGCTGGGAACAGGTGGGTCCCCAAGGCTGGGCCAGATCTATCTGTGGGGAGGCAAAGCAGATCCAAGCCGAGAGGCTGGAGGGGATCAGAGAAAACAGCCCCGTCTGGGCTCCGGCTAGGGCGGGCGCAGGGGTGAAGCAGAGCAAGGGGGCTTTGACTCCAAGCAAAATGGCCAGCTGAGAGGCTGGGAACGGAGGTGTGTTCAGATGGAGCTGAGGGCGCCTGGTGGGGTCACCAGCATGCTCGGGTCGCTTGGGCTTCTCTCCATGAAGGCTCGGGGGTCGGAGGAGCCCAGGACACAGGCACAGGCCAGTGGCTTGGGTGACCAAGCAAAGGGCATCTGTTCCTGTCCTGCTCACAGGGCAGCTGAGCCCTGGGCAGGCTCAGGGCCAGGTGCGCCTCTCTGGGCCGGGCTCTGCAGGGCGAGGCGTGGGAGCAAGGCTAGGGGTGGGGCGGTCAAGTCAGGACCGGCAGATATGTGTCGCTGCCCGTCCCCGGCCACACCAAGACTCTGGCACCTCCTTCCCCACCCATCCCTTCTTCTCCAGCTTCGGTCCTTTACGCTGAAGTGGCCTTTTAAAAATAGGTAAAGCACGTGGTACACAGTGGAAAGTTCCCGGTCCTACCCCGCCCCCACCCCCCTCCTAGAGACAACATCTGTGTCCTTACTGAGCTGGCACAGGCGTATGCAAGCGTAGAAGTCAACCTTCTCCCTTTCTGGCCTTTTTTTTAGTGGCAGAGATTCCTCTGAGAGTCTGAAGAAACTCGGGGTTCCTCACTAAACCAGGGTGCACACACGCACAAAAATTCAGTGTGCAATTCCAGGGGTTGATAACAGATTCCGTGGCCCTTTCGGTCCTACTCCGCAAGGGATTCTGGGTGGCCCTGTTACCCCGCATGCGCACTTGCGCTACCTGATGGCACCTTGACAAGATGTCGACAAAGGAGAGCTTCTGATGCCCTGAGAAGCATGTTAAGCAAAGTAAGCCATTCGGTGCCTTCTTCCAACAACTCCCTGTTGTACCAAGACCAAAATAAAATCTGAACTCTTAGACTGGCTTGGAAGGCCCCTCGTTCGTGGGGTCCCTGAGCGTCCCTCCAGGATGGCCACACCCACCATTCCGTTCCTTATGGGACTTGTCACACCCAGGTCTCACCTCAGGGTCTTTGCTTAAACCTCTCCCTCTGCCCGGGAACCATTTCAGGAAACCATTTCCCCTGAGGGCTACACTGCTGGTTAACTTAGGTGTCGGCTCAAACCTCATCCCTCCAAGAGGCCCCCCTCGCGGCACCCCTTCTCTAGGGCACCATCCATCGTCATTTTCCTCAGCGCTGACGGCTTCTTTAGCCATCTCCCGCATCCCCTCACTAGGATGTGAGCCCCTGGAAGCCAGTGGCCTTGCCGGTCCCACCACTAGCACCCAGAAGGGGGCACTCAGTAAATATCTCTGGGTTGAATTAAGTGTCTTGGCGGAGAGGTCAGACAGGAATCTTGCCTCCATTCTCCGTCTGTCAGAGTAGCCTCAGGCCATCCCGGCTCTGCTCTAGGCAGGGTCCTGCCTCTCCCTCATTTCTCTATTCCCAGATGTCCTACCCTTTTCCCAGATCTCTGGGGCCCCTCCTTCCCAATCAGCGTCTAACAAAAACTCTTTTGTGATTTTATGCCCCGGGGATTTAATCTGAGTCAATTTGGCATCTCCCGCCCTGGCTCTGCGGAGTCCAAAGGTCTGATCAGTGTTTCCAGCGGACCAGCCAGCAGCTATGTCGTCCGAGGGCTCAGAGCTCCATGCTCCGCTCCCTGGGCTGCCGTTCCTGGGCCTTGTGGAAATAAACGAAGACCCAGCAAGTGACAAAAAGCAAAGGCTATTGATTCAGAGCTTGCTGCAGCGCGGGAGTCAGTCAGCCTTGGTCGCTTGCATTTTAAGAGAGACTCAGGCCTGGTGAAGGGGTGGGGACACTTTATTTGTAGCAGAGAAGCGGGGAAGATTCAGGTGCCTGGTGCCTCCTCTGGAGGCCGTTGGCGTGGGGAAGCCGGAAGGCAGGTGCCTAGAAGCCGGGCATCCTGTATGATTGGCTGGGGGCGCATATTCGACTTTCTCTGGCTGCTCCTAAGTCACAAAGTGGACAAAACTTAGGGGAGTTGTCAGTTTTGGCCATTTGGAGCCAACTGTTCCAGACGTTAGCGGTTAGCTTTCTGATTCGTTCCTACAGATAGCCTGACTTGTTGCAAATGGGACCTATGGATTACCTGGGTTTATCGTAGATGAGGAGTTGATTTCCTGGGCAGGTGTCTGCAGGGTGTGGGTGCCCGAGTTCTGGTTTTCCATGTGGTCTGGCCATGTGTGTTCAGGAGTCTTTCGGGGACTCCTCCCTCCTTCACTTGAACATGTGAACATCCTGGGCCAGTAGAATCATCAAGTCTTTGATCTCCATTCTGCAGCTGTCCGGTGAGGGCCTTCGCTGTGCAAAGAATGGAGAGAGGTGCAGTGAGAGGGGCAGGAAGGCCTGGCGGCAGCACGCCACACAATTGGTTCAATGCTGGGAGTCTGAGTTGGGAAGGCCTGAGATGGTGTGGGGTTTCAGGAGTGGGATTGCTATCGGTGGAACGGGGGGAGAGACGGGGAGACACTCTTAGAGGGGAATACGATGAGGCAGGGGGGCAGGTGGAAGGGCGGTTAGGTTAGTCTCTCATCAGAATGAGGAGATTGAATGTACCTAGACAGCAATGATAATAATGGGAACAGCAGGGTTCCTGGCTGGCTCCGTCGTAGTGCACGTGACTCTTAACCTCTGGGTCGTGAGTTCAAGCACCACGCTGGGCTCAAAGCCTGCCTAAAAAGTTAAACAAGCAACCAAGCACTCCCTGAGTAGGAGGCACTGCTCCAAGCCTGCCTGGAGCCCCTGTGACATTCCTATGAGCTGGTTAGTATCATCATCTCCATACTACAGGTGAGACAGGCGGCACAGAGCAGTTAGGGAGCCTGCCCCATGTTACACAGTGTCTGAGGGGAGAGAATGCTTTGCACCAGATGGCGGCAGCTGTGTGCCCTTGAACGCCGCCTCCAGGGCCAGGTCTTAGTCCTCGGATGCGTGTTAGGATGCAGCATTAACAATTAGCTCTAATAAAAATCAGCTCTAAGTGCCCTGAGGGAAGGCGCTGTGATTACCAGTTCCAGCTCATGGAGGGGGAAACTGGGGAGCCGAGTGGCACAGCCCGGGCCTCTGACTCTCGAGTCTGCACACCTGCCACCGTGCCCACCGCCTCTCCTCTGTAAGCAAGGGATACACCTACTCATCAGTCAAGCCCTGAGCCACACCGTGGCCGAGACTGGCAGCCAACTCCAGGCAGCCAACCCCAGGCAGTGGCTCTCACCTTTCTCCACCATGGACCCCTTTGCCACTCTCCCCAGAAAAATGCATGCGAGCCCACACGCCCCTTAAGAAATTCACAGATGCCCCCCTCAAGCCCTTGCACGGCAAGTGGGTGATGGGGAAAGACCTTGGGTGGGTGTTGCAGCCACGGTAATATTCTCCAGTCTGGAACAAAAGGGCATGGCTTTGAATTTTAAGAGATTTACTTCACTTCATTGAGAGGGTGGAAGTAGGGGCGCCTGGGTGGCGAAGTCCATCAAGCACTCTTGATTTTGGTTCAGGTCATGATCTCACAGGTGGTGAGATTGACACCCGCACTGGGATTCTCTCTCTCTCTCTCTCCCTCTGCCCCTCCTCTATTCACACGCATGCATGCTCTCTCTCTCAAAATAAATAAACATAAAAATAAAATTAAAAATAAAATTCCAAGGGCGCCTGGGTGGCGCAGAGCCTGCTTGGGAGTCTGTCTCCCCTTCTCTCTGCCCCTCCCCGACTTGTGCTCTCTTTCTCTCCCTCTCAAAATAAATAAACTTACAAAATAAGAAAGTAAATAAATAAAATTCCATAGCTACTTTTATTTACTTCACTAGAGAACAGAACAGAAAGCAGTCTGTGCCGCGAGTCCCCATCTTTGGATCAGTCTGATTACCCACTTCACTCACACATCTAGCCGGCAGAACACTGCTGGAAGGAATCTCAGAATTCTGCTGGTCAATGCCAATGCACATTTATGGGGTCGAATCCCAGCGGGGTCTTTACCGCTACTTGGCAGCTCTCACTCATACCAGATAAACACTCACACCCTTTCTCACGATGACCACTCCAACCCTTCTGCAATGACTCTTTGAGCTTTAACAGTTTTCATGTGTTAGAAGAAGCATAATTGCACACATTGTAATTCATATTGTCCAGGATTTTCATCCCGTTTATCCAAGTACTTGGGCTCTTGACCCTTCATTTGTTTATTTGGATGATTATTTATTTAGAGGCTACCATGGCTGGCATTGGGCTGGGGTCTTGGACCCCGACTGTGGTCTCTGTTCCCATGGACTTAACAGCCCAGAGAGAAAGACTATCATTCTACAAATAACTGCAACCACGATGAGGGCCCATAAGTGCGCGGATGAGGGGATTTCAGGAAGACCTCCCTGAGGCAGTGGCCTTTTGAGTGGAGTCTTTGAAGGATGATATGTCGGTTTGGAATGCTTTGGGCTGCACACAACAGAAAATCTGACCCACAGTGAAACCATAAGGATGTTTATTATTTCCTTAAGAAGTCTAGAAGCAAAGTAGCGCCTGGGTGGTTCAGTGGTTAAGCATCCGACTTCGGCTCAGGTCATGATCTCTCTGTTCTTGGGATCGAGCCCCGCGTCAGGCTCTGTGCTGACAGCTCAGAGCCTGGAGCCTGCGTTGGATTCTGTGTCTCCCCTTCTCTCTGCCCTTCCCCCGTTCACTTTCTGTCTCTCAAAAAATAAATAAAGGTTAAAAAAATTTTTTTTTTAAAACAGGAGAAAGGGCTCTGCTTCCCAAGCAGTGCTTTCAGAAGGGCACAAGAAATTCATTCACAAATTCCCAGGAGTTTTACTCTTGTGTTTTTTTCTCCCAAAAATGGGCCTTATGTCCACCTTGGGTATAGAGAAAGAGGGTTACCATGACTGACTTAGACCAACCAAACTTGATCCCAGAGACAGTGAGGATCCTACCTTTTCTGAAGATACTGCTGCTTACTGGACCCCTCAAATGAGGATTAAAGGGTTTACCAATTCCGGATATGGACACCTGAAGACTTCAAATAAAATTAACCTTCATACCAATAACACTTAAACTTTAAAAAGTTATCTTAAAAGCCTCAGTGGGGCATCAGCTGGTTAAGCGTTGACTCTTGGTTTCAGCTCAGGTCACGATCTCATGGTTCGTGAGTTCAGACCTGCGTCTGGGCTCTGGGCTGACAATGCAGAGCCTGCTTGGGATTCTCTCTCCTCCTCTGCCTCTCCCCTGCTTGCTCTTGCTCTCAAAATAAATAAACTTTTAAAAAAAGCATCAGAGAAGTAACAAGATTTGAGGACTTGCTGAATTGAGATGCAGAAATACTGAAGAGGGCAAAGTGAAGTGAAGTCTCTCCTCTGAAGGCTGCCTATGCCCTGGGGCTTTGTTCTGGAAAAGACTGAACTGCAACTGCAGCCACAGGGAGGGGCCAGAGTGAAAATTTCAAAGTCACATGGTTCTGGGTTGCTAGTGCCCTCAGGCGCTGGTAAATCATAACTTCTCTTTAGAGGAAGACCATATTATCTTGAGCCTCAAGGTATTTCTATAAATAATTTTCAAAAACAATGGCCAGTACACAAAGATAACCCCAGGATATCAGACACCGCGAGTAAGAACAGCAGGTACAATAGGTCATAAAGTGGGCTCATAGGGTCTCCTTCTCCTTGAAATGAACAGCACACATTACAAAGCCAAGAATGGAAAAGTTGGCTGGGAAAAGAAAACTTAAAAAAAAATGATATTACAAACGTTAAACAGGGGGGAAAATGTAAATTCTGGAACTTAAAACTACAATAACCAAATATGAGAACTGAAACAGTTTTATCAGCAGATTAGAAATAGTAAAGGAGGGGCGCCTGGGTGGCTCAGTTGGTTAAGTGTCAACTTAGGCTTAGGTCCCGATCTGGCGGTCTGTGGGTACGAGCCCCGCGTCGAGCCTAGGGTCGAGCTATGTGCTGACAGCTTGGAGCCTGGAGCCTGCTTTGGATTCTGCCTCCCTTTCTCTGCCCACCCCCTACTCATTCTGGTCTGTTTCTGTCTCAATAAGAAATAAACATAAACAAGTTTGTTTTTTTTTTTAAAGAACTAGTAAAGGAAAAACTAATGAACTGGAATATAGGTCAGAAGAAAATACCCAAAATGATGCATAATGGGGAAAAAAGAAAGAAAATGCAAGAGGTGGGGACGAGACATGGATATCACAATGAAAAGGTCAAAGCAGAGTCCAGAAGGAAAGAATGGACATAGGCAATATTTGGCGAAACAATGGCTCAAAAATGTCTACACATTAAATCATACATTTAAGAATCCAACAAATCCTAAGTGGGATAAATAAAAAAAAAATTCACAGTCTTATACATTAGTGACACTACAGAAAACCAGATACAAGGAGAAAACAGTAAAAGCGGTCAGAATAAAACAGACAAATTACCTTTAAAGGCCACAAGAGGGACACCTGGGTGGCTCGGTAGGTTAAGTGTCCAACTTCAGCTCAAGTCGTGATCTCATGGTTTGTGAGTGTGAGCGCTGTGTTGGGCTCTGGGCTGACAGTGTGAAGCCTGCTTTGGATTTTCTCTCTCTTCCTCTCTCCCTGCCCCTCCCCTGCTTGCTCTCTCTTTCAAAAATAAACAGTTAAAAAATTAAAAGCCACAACATTCAGAGGATCCACACTTCCGGATTTCAAAGCTTACTACAAAGCTACAGGAATCAAGACCGTGTGGTGGTGGCATAAGGGGACAGACAGGTCAGTCAAATAGAATTCAGAGTCCAGAATAAATCCTCACATTTATGGTCAATTGATTTTCAACATGGTGCTAAAAATCCAATAGGGACAAAACAGTCTTTTCAATAAACAATTCTGGGGCACTTGTATACCCATGCGGATATCCATTTGTACATACAAATGAATAAAAGTGGACCACCTACCTCATGTGATATAAAAAAATTAGCTCTAAAGGGGACAAAGACTTAAAAATATAAAAGGCTTAGAAGAAAACAAACCTAGGAGTAAATCTTTGTGGCCTCAGGTCAGGCAACAGTTTTCTAGATATAACACCAAAAGCATAAACAACTGAAGAAAAAACAGATTAGACTATATGAAATTTAAAACTTTTGTGCTTCAGAGGATACCATCAAGAAAGTAAAAACACAAGGGCACCTGGCTGGCTCAGTTAGTAGAACATGCAACTCTTGGTCTTGGGGCCATGAGCTCGAGCCCCACATTGGGAGTAGAGTTTATTTAAACAAAAATGTAAAAAGACAATCCAATCCACACAGTGGGAGGAAATATTGGCAAATCATATATATAACAAAGGACTTTTAACGAGAATCTATAAAGAGCTCTTACAATTTAGTAGTAAAAAGTCAACCAGTTAAGTAATGGTGAAAGGATTTGAATAGACATTAATCCAAAGAAGACATCCAGGGGCGTCTGTGTGGCTCAGTGGGTTGAGTGTCTGACTCTTGATTTCAGCTCAGGTCTCATGTGAGATTGAGTCCTGCATCGGGGCTCATGGAGTGGAGTCTGCTCAGGATTCTCTCTCTCCCTCTCTCTCTTCTCCTCCCCTGCTGTGCTCTCACTCTCTCTCAAAATAAATAAATAAACATTAAAACAATGAAAACAGAAAACAAGACATACAAATGGCCAATAAGTACATGGAAAAATGCCAACATCATTAGCCAGTAGAGAAATGCAAATTAAAACCACAATGAAAAGCACTTCATCTGGCACCCACCAGAATGCTAAAATAAAAAAGAAAGTTAGTAGCGAGGGTTGATGAGGATGTGGAAAATCTGGAACCCTCACATATTGCTGCTGGGAATGTAAAACAGTGCAGCCACTTTGGAAAAAACAATTTGGCAGTTCCTCAAAGGTTAAACATAGGATCACCATGTGACCCCAAAATTCTAGGTATGTACCCCTAGGTATGTACCCAAGAGATATGATAACATTTGTTCCCATAAAAACTTGTACATGAATATTCATGTTAGAACTAATAATAGAAAAAAATGAGACAACTGAAATGCCATCAGCCAGTGAGTGGATGAAATGTGTCATACCCACACAATGGAGTATCACTCAGCCATAAAAAGTAAGTACTGATATATGCTATGATATGGATGGACCTTGAAAATATGCGAAGTAGGGGTGCCTGGGTGCCTCAGTCAGTTAAGCATCTGACTTCAGCTGAGGTCATGATCTCACGGTTCATGGGTTTGAGCCCCACGTCGGGCTCTGTGCTGACAGCCAGCTCAAAGCCTGGAGCCTGTTTCGGATTCTGTGTCTCCCTGTCTCTCTGACCCTCCACCACTCATGCTCTGTCTCTCTCTCTCTCAGAAATAAAACATTAAAAAAAAGGAAAAAAAGAAAATATGCAAAGTAAAAGGAGGTAGACATAAAAGGGCACATATTGAATGATTCCTTTTATATGGAATTTAGGAAAAAATCTATAAGGACAGAAAGCAAATGAGTGGTCACCTAGGGCTGGCAGGCAGGGGCTGGGGAGTGGATGGGAGGAATGAGGGTGACATATAAATGATAAAGTGTCTGTTTCTGGGGTGATAAAAGTGTTCTAAAATTTGTGGCAATGGCTGCACAACTTTTGTGAATATACTAAAAACCCACTTAATTGTATACTTTATTTATTTATTTATTTATTTATACTTTTTTTTTTTTAAATTTTAAAGTAAGCTCTACATTTAATGTGGGGCTAGAACTTACAACCCTGAGATCAAGAGCTGCATGTTCTACTCAATGAGCCAGTCAGTCACTCCTAGTTGTATGCTTTAAATGAGTAAGTTATATGGTAAGTGAATTACATCCCAATGAAGCTGTAAGAAGAAAGAAAAGAAAAGAAAGAAAAGAAAAGAAAAGAAAAGGAAAGGAAAGGAAAGGAAAGGAAAGGAAAGGAAAGGAAAGGAAAGGAAAGGAAAGAGAGGGTGGGAGGAAGGAAGGAAGGAAGGAAGGAAGGAAGGAAGGAAGGAAGGAAGGAAGGAAGGAAGGAAGGGGGAAGGGAAAGAGAGAAGAAAGAAAAGAAAAGAAAAAAGAAAAGGAAAGAAAGAGAGAGAGAGAGAGAGAGAGAAAGAAAGAAAGAAAGAAAGAAAGAAAGAAAGAAAGAAAGAGAAAGAAAGAAAGAAAGAAAGAAAGAAAGAAAGAAAGAAAGAAAGAAAGAAAGAAAGAAAGAAAAAAGGAAGGAAAGGAAAGGAAAGGAAAGGAAAGGAAAGGAAAGGAAAGGAAAGGAAGGGAAAGGAAACATAACGAAAAAGTATGGAAACTACTCAGTCGGTTAAGCATCCGACTCTTGATTTCAGCTCAGGTCATGATCTCATGGTTTGTGAGATCAAGCCCCATGTAAGGCTCTGCACTGACAGCACGGAGCCTGCTTGGGATTCTCTGTCTCCCTCTCTCTATGCTCCTCCCTCTCTCTCTCAAAACAAACAAACAAACTTAAAAAAAGACAATGATTGTCTGACTGGATTATTTAAAAATATTTTTAATGGTTTATTTATTTTTGAGAGAGAGAGAATGAGAGCAAGCAGGGAGGAGCAGGGGGAGAGGGAGACACAGAATCCAAAGCAGCCTCCAGGCTCTAGCCTGTCCATATGGGGCTCAAAGCCACGAACTGCGAGATCATGAACTGAGCCGAAGTCAGATGCTCAATGGACTGAACCACCCTGGCGCCCCAGGAATTTTTTTTTTTAGATCAAACTATTATGCTTTTTACTAAAGATAAAGAAAGATACTTATAATTATAAAAAGGTTCAATGGTTTAAAAAAAAAAGGTTCAAGAGTTCAATTCACCAGGAAATTATAATGTAAATATAATATATATATAGATTTGAATAATACAATTAACTATCTGTACCAAATAAACATATAGAATACTATATCTGAAAAACTGCAAAATACATGTTCTTTTCAAACATGCACATAGTATTTATTGACCATCCACTAAGCCATAAAACCTAGTTTCAACAAATCCAAAGGGTTAAACTCATTCAGAGTTTATTCTTTAGCCACAACACAATTATGTTAGACATCAAAAATAAAAGGACAGCTAGAAAACCCCAGATGTTTGGAAATAAAATAATATACTTCTAAATAATTCATGAATCAAAGAAGACATTATAATGCTGAATTATTATTATGCTGAAATAAATAATCAAGAACTATTACATATCAAAGGTTATGGGTTACAAGCTATTGATGGAAATTTATAGCCTTACACAGTTAAATCAGAAGAAAATTTGAAAATTAATGAACTTAGATACATCAAAAAGTAGAAAAATAGCAAATTAAATTTGATGAAATTAGAAATAAGGGAATAATACAGATAATTGAAAGCATGCATTACACACAATAGAATAAAAATAAAGCAAGTTGGTGCTTTGAGAAGACTAATGAAACTAATCAACCTTTGATCAAATAAAAAAGAAAAGAGAGAGAGAGAGGGAGAGAGAAGGCACAAATGAACTCTGTAAGGAATGAAAATGAAAAACAGGGCATTACCATAGTCCCTACAGACCTTTAGAAGAAACCAAGAGGATATTAGGAACTTGACCCTAAAGTGTTGGAAAATTTTTATGGAATGGATAAATTCCCAAGGGGGAAAAAGACAGCTTATAAAATGCCCAAGAAAAAACAGAAATTCTGAATAGACCAGCAATTTAAAAGAGTTTAAACACCAGTTTAAAATTTTCCCAGTCCCACATGGCTTCATCAGCAACTTCTATCAAACATTTACAGAAGATATGAGGTCAATATTGTGCAAACCCTTTCAGAGAAAAGTAATTACATTTACCAACTCACTTTGAGCCTAGTACAATATATTGTAAATACGTATTTTTATTTTATTTTATTTTATTTTTTTCAAATATTTTTTATTTATTTCTAGGAGAGAGAGAGACAGCGTGAGCAGGGGAGGGTCAGAGAGAGAGGGAGTCACAGACTGAAACAGGCTCCAGGCTCTGAGCTGGCAGTCAGCACAGAGCCCGACGCGGGGCTCGAACCCACGAACCGCGAGATCATGACCTAAGCGAAAGTCGGACGCTTAACCGACTAAGCCACCCAGGCGCCCCTGTAAATACGTATTTTTAAATTTTTTGAAGAAAGAGAAGATGGAATAGGAGGACCCTAAGCTCACCTATCCCATGGATTCAACTAGATAACATCAGTTTATTTATTTTTTAATTTTTTAATGTTTTATTTATTTCTGAGAGAGAGAGAGGGAGAGAGAGAGGAGAGAGAGAGAGAGAGAGAGAGAGAGAGAGAGAGAGAGAGAGAGAGGCAGCGTGAGCAGGGGAGGGTCAGAGAGAGAGGGAGACACAGAATCTGAAACAGGTTCCAGGTTCTGAGCTGGCAGTCAGCACAGAGACCGGGACTGAACCCACAAGCTGTGAGATCATGACCTGAGCTGAAGTTGGGAGGCTTAAACCATCAGTTTAAATAATCTAAAATTTTCTATATATTACTATGTTTTGACATTCTAGAAAAGCCTTTTCTGGCTTGGGAGAAACAATTCTTCTTCTTCTCCTCCTTCTTCTTTTCTTCTTCTCCTTCGTCTTCTCCTCCTCCTCCTTCTTCTTTTTTTAATGTTTATTTTTGAGAGACAGAGAGCATGAGCAGGGGAGAGTCAGAGAAAGAGGAAGGGTGAGAATCCCAAGCAGACCCCATGCTATCAGCACAGCGCCCGATGAGGGGGCTCGATGAGGGGGCTCGATCTCACAAACAGGGAGTTTGTAACCTGAGCTGAAATCAAGATGCTTAACCCACTGAGCCACCTAGGCACACCCCCCCACCCCACCCCAGACAATTCTTAAGAGATGGAGATGGCCCAGCTGGGAGCATTATCCAGAGCCTTCCCTACTCCATCTAGCCCTTTTCACCCAGGGAGGCAATCAATACTCCTCAGCCTTAATCATCCCACAGCTAGGTGCCAGGGAACTAGGGACTGGCCCTACAATCCGAAGCTGGCCAAAATTATTCAAACCAGTCAGTTCTAAACCCCTCCCTGCCTTGCCTTTTCCCAGAACCCTTAAGAAAGTCTGTGGCCTACACCTTCTCACATCCCTCTATCTTCTGCCTCCTGACTCTGGTGTCTTTCCAATGTGGCCCTGTGAAAGCTTTTTTTTCTTTTTTCAATCTACGAAAATGGATTTGTCTCCTGTTTCTAGGATCTGTGAGTTTTTTTTCCCCCTCTGCTCTTTTCTGTCTTTTGTGGTTGCACCTAACAGACCACCTCATAAAAGCCACCAAATATGTAATCTTGTTACTAAAAACTGATAAAGACATTATGAGGAAGAGAAATTACAGGTAGACCCCACTCATGAACGATAACAAAAATTCTATAAAAACATATTAAGAAGTTGAATCCAGCAATATATAAAAACGAATGAGACTTCATGTCCAAGTTGTGTTTATGATTATTTTAGTAATACAAGCTAAGCTTAACTTTTAAAAAAATCAATTCATGAATTTACCACATTAACAAACCAAACAAGAAAAATCATAGATTATCTCCACAGCTGCAGGAAAAATATTTAATACAATTTGGCTTATATTTATGATACAAAACTCTTAGTGAGTGTGCCTGGCTGGCTCAGTTGTTAAAGCATGTGACTCTTAATCTCAGGTTTGTGAGTTTGAGCCCCATGTTGGGGCTAGAAATTACTTGGGGGAAAAAAAACAACAAACTCTTAGCAAACTGGGAAATAAAAGAGAACTTTTTAAATAATTTTTGTAAACATTTTAATTTATTTTTGAGAACAGAGACAAAGTGTGAGAGGGGGAGGGGCAGAGAGAGAGGAAGACAGATTTAGAAGCAGGTTCCAGGATCTGAGCTGTCAGCCCAGAGTCCTAGGTGGGGCTCAAAACCATGAACTGTGCGGTCATGACCTAGACCAAATTTGGCAGTCAACTGAGTGAGCCACCTAGGTGTCCCTATCTCCCTTTTTTTATGAAGTTAAAAACACCCTAATGTTATACTGTATATATACTCTTATTACATACTGTACCTTACTATGTACGTATACACTTATATGTACATTTTGTGTACAGAGTTATACACTTAAGATGATGGCCACTGTATCTTATGATTGACTTAAGGGATTTCCAAAGGTTATGTTCACTGTGTAATTTTTGCCTTATGTACTGATTTTAGAACCTAACCTTGGTGTAGGGTACAGCTGTACTGTTGAGGGATTTAAGAGCTATTTAGGAGATTTGGTGACTGCCTGGAATAGAAGGGAGAAGGAGAAATCTGACAATAAATTATATTTTATTTTTTTAAATATTTTTATTTATTTCTAGGAGAGAGAGAGACAGCGTGAGCAGGGGAGGGTCAGAGAGGGAGATACAGACTCTGAAATAGGCTCCAGGCGCCCCAACAAATTATATTTTAAAAAAAGAAGAAGAAGAAGGGAGAAGGAGAGCGATTCCCAGGTCTCTTGCCTAAACAACTGAGTAGGTGGTGGTTCTGTTTATTGAGCTGGGGCCCATTGGGGTAGGAAGAATTGGAGGGTAGAGATGATCATTTATTTTCCTCAATATTTTATGAAAAATTTCACAAATGCAGAAACGTTGACAGATTGTATAGTGAACACTGTATAACTACCACCTAGGTTCTACAACTCACTTACTGCTATATTTTCTTTTTCATATCTTCTGCGCCTGGCTGGCTTAGTCGGTTAAGCGTCTGACTTTTGCTTAGGTCATGATCTCGCGGTTCGTGGGTTCGAGCCCCGCGTCGGGCTCTGTGCTGACTGCCAGCTCAGAGCCTGGAGCCTGCTTCGGATTCTGTGTCTCCCTCTCTCTCTCTGACCCTTCCCTGCTCGCGCTGTCTCTCTCTCTCCTAGAAATAAATAAAACATAAAAAAAAAAAAAACATATCTTTCCACATACCCATAGGAGTTCATTACTAATGCACTGAATCTGTGTGATCTGAGAGACTTCCAAGAGTCGCGTCTCACAGGCTACTGATCTCGACACAGAAGCACACGTTGTTCACCTCCCACTCATACTCAATTCCCTAGAATTAGGCCTTTAAAAAAAAGTTGTCTATTGGGGCGCCTGGGTGGCTTAGTCGGTTAAGCGTCCGACTTTCGCTTAGGTCATGATCTCGCGGTTTGTGGGTTCGAGTCCTGCGTCGGGCTCTGTGCTGACTGCCAGCTCAGAGCCTGGAGCCTGTTTCAGTCTGTGACTCCCTCTCTCTCTGACCCTCCCCTGCTCGCGCTGTCTCTCTCTCTCTCCTAGAAATAAATAAAACATTAAAAAAAAAAAAAAGTTGTCTACTTAGTTATTTTTATGTTATCTCTACACTCAATGTGGGACTTGAACTCACAACCCTGAGATCAAGAGTCACATGCTCTTTTGACTTAGCCAGCCAGGTGCCCCTGGAATGCAGCTTTTAACATCTTCCTTCTCTTTAAAATTTTTATCTATCTATCTATCTATCTATCTATCTATCTATCTATCTATCTATCTATGAAAGACAGAGAGTGCACGCATGCACATGGGAAGGGCAGAGGAACAGAAAGAGAATCTCAAGCAAGCTCCATGCACCGCTCAGAGCCTGACTCAGGCCTCGATCTCAGGACCCTGAGACCATGACCTGAGCGGAAATCGAAGAGTCTGATGCTCAACTGACTGAGCCACCCTGGCGGCCCTACCATCTTCCTTCGAAAGGTGCTTTCACTAAGGACACCAACTACTGAAGACCCCAGAACTGAACTCCTCCTCATCTTCCTGTACATCTTACCTTACAGCTATCTACCTCTCCAATTTAGGGTATCTCTGGCAGCAAGCTCTTTCAATCTCATCTTTTTCTTTTTTTATAGTTATAATTTTTTTTTAAATATTTTTATTTATTTCTAGGAGAGAGAGAGAGAGAGAGACAGCATGAGCAGGGCAGGGTCAGAGAGAGAGGGAGTCACAGACTGAAACCGGCTCCAGGCTCTGAGCTGGCAGTCAGCACAGAGCCCGACGCGGGGCTCGAACCCACGAACCGCGAGATCATGACCTAAGCGAAAGTCGGACGCTTAACCGACTAAGCCACCCAGGCACCCCCCCAATCTCATCTTTTAAATATCTCTAACAGATGTCCTCTCCCTCTTCATCCCCTGTACCATTAAAGTTCTGGATCTCAAAATTTCTCATTTTATTGATTTGGTGAGCTACAATTTCACCCTCTGAACTACTTGTCCCCATCTCTATCCTTTCTCTAGCTTACCTAGTCATCTGTCCGTCTCATTTATCTTTTGAAAAAGTCTGTTCACAACACTTTTCTTTTACAATATTTTACAGGTGCTTATACCCAGGTTGGCATGACTTCCATAGGCTTTCAAGATCTGCCAGAAAGCATGACTCCCCCTAAATTTACAACCTTATGCCCAGTTACCCGCCCACACCATTTTTACTATGTGTTAGCTCTTCAAATATACCAACCACACTTTCTGCTTTACTGCCTCCTCTACGAAGACCTCCCTGAGAGCTAGGCTAGGGGAATTTCACAGAACCCTGAGGATACATCTAATCATTAAATATTCAAGTCTCCACAGAGATAAAAATCCTTGAGGGCGGTGCTTTGGTCTTTACGGCCAAAATACTTAGACTCGCTACTTGAGGGTACTCTGCCTAACACAAAACGGAGACTGCTTCCTTCAGCGGAACTCTGCTTTGTACACTTTACCCTCCTGTTCTGCAAAATCCTACCCAAGCCTGAATTCCTTCTTGAAGCTTGTTAAGTAGTTAGGGGCTCTGGCTCCTTTATCCGCTGCCCCTGAGCTTAATAAATTATATTTTAATAGTCTATCTATATAACTAAGTGCCGTACATGTTAACACTTTCCCTTTTCCTTGGTAACTAACATCAATCCTATCCATGCTTCTGGGCTCAATCCCTGATCCCTAGAGAGAATTACTTCTTTTAACTCTCAGCTCACGAACCCTGCAACCTGGGGCGCCTGGGTGGCTTAGTCGGTTAAGCGTCCGACTTTCGCTCAGGTCATGATCTCACGGTTCCTGGGTTCGAGCCCCGCGTCCGGCTCTGTGCTGACAGCCAGCTCAGAGCCTGGAGCCTGTTTCGGATTCTGTGTCTCCCTCTCTCTCTGACCCTCCCCTGCTCACGCTGTCTTTCTCTCCTAGAAATAAATAAAACATTAAAAATTAAAAAAAAAAACGAACCCTGAAATCTATTTAGCGCCTGACAGTCTTTCATTACTGCTGCTTACTAACGCGTTCCCGGTTCCCTCCCCGTCCATCCCGGAGACTGTAACCTTTCAGGGGTGGGAAGGGCGATCCTACCTTTCTAACTCCCTCTCCAGTACTTGGCGCTGCGCTTCGCACACGCTGCCGTAAAGCACCTCCTGGGAGCTAGTGAAGGGACACAGCCCTGCGGAGACGTCCCTGCCCGCGGACCCGCCCGCTCGCCCCTCCTCAAGCCGGGCCCCGTCCCCTCGCCCCTCTGCAAACTGGGCCTCGCCCCCTCACCCCTCCTCAAGCCAGACCCAGCTCCCTCACCCCTCCGCAAATCGGGCCCCGCCCCTCACCCCTCCGCAAATCAGGCCCCGCCCCCTTGCCCCTCCGCAAGCCGGGTCCCGCCCCCTCTGCAAGCCGGGCCCCGACCCCCTCCCGGTTCCCAGCCTAGGCGGACCCGCGCGCCGGCCGGGTAAGCGGAGGACTGGGCCCAGCCTCGCCTGGCTCTGGCCCGAGGTCCCAGCGGCCGTCTGGACGATTGCAGGACATCCGCCGACCACCCGCGCAGGCGCGGAGACGCTCCTGGAAGCACGTGACCCAAGCCCTCCTCCCACCGTTGCCCGCGTAGGAGCCGGCGGAGGCACTGGCCTCGCTCGCTGGTTTGAGCCTGGTGCTGATGGACAGGCGAGCGAGCTGCCAAGACACTGCTTTAGTTAGAAACAGCCGATGGAATACTACACGGCAATGAGAAAGAATGAAATCTGGCCACGTGTAGCAGCATGGATGGACCTTGAGGGTGTTATGCTGAGCGAAATAAGTCAGGCAGAAAAGGACAAATATCAAATGTTTGCACGTATAGGAGGATTGGGAGGAACTTAACGGAGGACCATGGGGGAGAAGGGGAGAAATGGTGGGGGAAAGGGAGAGAGGCAAACCATGAGAGACTCTTGAATGCTGAGAATAAACTGAGGACTTATGGGTGTGGGGAGGAGGGGGGAGATGGGCATGGAGGAGGGCACTTGTGGGGATGAGCACCCGGTGTTATATGGAAACCAACTTGACAAACTATCTGTAAAAAAAAAAAAAAAGAAAAGAAAAGAAACAGCCACCGCCAAGTGTAGATAAGTAAATAAGAGGCTGGGGAGAAGCGAGAGGCAGGTATCTGGGATCTTGTTCCTGGTTGGGGCAGGACCGCAGTTCTTGCTTCACCCCCCGCGGTCGTTACTGGGACCGAGGGCGGCCCGCTTTCTGGACACTTGTGCAGGTGGCAGAGTAACAGAGGGCTTGTCCCCAGGAGACCGAGTCTTCCGATTATTTCAGCTCTCGTTTCTTGGGGGCAGCCTCCGGCCCCTCCCCTCAGGTATGCTCTCCCAACTGGACTTCTAGTTTCCTGCCTGGCTGGCTGCCTACCAGATGCCGCACTGGGCAAATCTGAACCCTGCTTGAACCTGCCGGTGCCTTCGAGGGCAGAGGTGCCAGGACGCACTTTAAAGCCTTGGGGATGAGACATTCGTGACGAGCTACTGCTTATCAAGCCAGCCACATCTGGAAGGGAGACCACCAGAGCTTCAGAGCCCTTTCAGCCTTGGCGCTTCTCCGCCTGAGCCGTCCTGCCCGAGACGTACCTGCGCCCTTGCACCTTATACTTCTGGGGAGGCTCCGACCTCACCCCCGCAGAGGCTTGCCCCAGTCCACCCGGACTGCCCTCAGCCCTACTCCTGCCTCCGACTGGCTATCTCGCAGCCCCCTACAAGCCCGCTTCTCACACCTGCTAGGCTCCCGGAATACCAGCAACTTGATGGGAGCGGTTGTGTGTTTTCCGGAAGTGTCCTCCCCCCGCCCCCCCAGCATAGCGCACAGCCACAGGTGTTCGGTAAATGGATACTGAATGAATCAAGGCATGGACTCCCAAGGATCAAAAGTGAACATTTTAAAATGTAGGGCTGGGTTATGGCACTTTGGGGGCTCACCAAAGACACGAAATCATCTTTTTTTGCCTTTAAATGATGATAGCTCGCTAGCGAGATGACACGGTTTTTCAAATATGTTAATAAATCCAAGGGGACAAATAGTGAAGCTGGGCTGTGTAGGTAAGGTGCTGTCACAGCCTGGGGAATGGTCTGCTCAGTCGGAGGGGGCAGGGCAGCGGGCCTCGGTCGAGTCACTGAGGAGAATCCAGGCAGGCTTAGGAGGGTGTGTTTGTGTGTGCGACGTTAAAGACAATGAGGATGGCAAATCCAAGAGGTGTTTACTGTAATGAGCGTTCAAGGAGGGTGGGGCTCCCCCAATCTGATCCTCCAGGGTTCTGGGGTGACTCACTCTTCCTTGGGCTCCGAGGGCGGGGCCGAGACTTCTCCCCGGTGTTGGCCCTGCTCCCCCTGGCCCTTGGCATCCCCAGTGTCTCCAGCCACTAGAGCCACATTCCGCAGATAGTAAGTGTTGAAGCAGTTGGTCTGCTTCTCTCCAGAACTCAGGTTACAGCAGAGAGCAGAGTCTCTCCAGGAGTTACGTTGGGGACCACACAGGTCCTCAATGAAGGTTGATTTCTGATGGAGGAGAAGAGTAAAGCAGAGGTGATAGGGAAGGAGGTGTCCGAGGTCAAGCATCAATACGTAGGTGCTCCAAGTCCCCTTTCCCTCGGCTTGTCTCCCTAGATCCCTTCCTGGGGCCAGAGAGGGTGCAAGGCCACCTTGCACACCTGGATTCCTTGTGGCAGACATATGCGCACATCTGGAAATGCCTCAGGCTTGGGACCCAGAGAAGGCGTAATAAGAACTTAGAGGTGGGGAGCCGATCAGGTCAGAATGAAGCCTTCTGGAACCAAGAAAAAAGATCTTCCCCACACAACCTCTTTATTTCTCTGGGCAGGTGTGAAGTACTAAAGAGAAGGGGTAGCCTGCAGTGCCAGCCCCCTCTCTCCCCTCCCCTGTTTTCCTTTGGCGACTATGACCCCCTGCGGCCCTCACTCACCTCCTCCTCAGCACAGCAGGCCTGTTCTGGAAATGGCAGCTCACAGCAGTGGGCAGTCATGTTCCGGATCAGCCCAGGAATCTGTTTGCTATGTGGGTGGGAAAGGGGTAAGGGTCAGGGTCGTTATGCATCCCTAGGCAAGAAAATGGTGCTTGGAGACCACGGTTTTGCTCTTACCAAGAGTGCCCCAGAGGATGGCCCAGAAGGGAGGTTTTGGGGGAAGGGAAGAGAGTTAGGGAAGAACTGGGCAAGACTCACTGCTTGGAGAGAACTCTTCCGTTTCCACAGAGATAGCCCATGAGGTTGGGGGTAACGTGGCTGAGGTCAAGGGTCAAGATGTCTCGGTCATAGTTGGGGAAGGGGGCCTGACGGGCAAAGCACTCATCGCGGGCAGGGCTCGGAGGATGGCGGCAACACGGGTGGTGGTGGGTCTTTATGGACTGTTCGCTGTCGCAGTATCCATCAAGGGCATCCTCCCACTGTGGGCCAGAGAGGGAAGTCAGAAGTTTGGACACTCGGCCTCTTCTCTTCTGACTCTCGACTTCCCTTACCGGCCCGCACTAGGAGGTGAGGGACTCCCGGCCACTGGTGCCGAAAGGGAAGGGCAAAGAGCCAGCGGGCAAGGAAGCCGCTGTGGATGTACGGTGTTGGGAAGGTGGGAGAACCCACGCACAGACGGGGCTTGGAGCCGGGGCCACGCGAGACGAGCTGGAATGGTAGACGAGGGGCTCAGGCGAGGCCAGAGCCGGGCGGACGGATGGCCCACGGGAGCATGCGTGGGACCGCGGGCGGACGAGACCCGGAGTGCAGGATGGAGGCTTAGGACGAACAGACTCAGACGCCGAATACAGTGGGTGGACGGACACTTGCAAGCAGACGAACAGGTGGATGCGCTCGCAGCGGGGAGGCACATGGACTGACGGACCAGCAGGATCAGGGGCCAGAGACAGGCGGGTGGGCGCACAGGCTCCTGGGGGGGCTGGGACGCCCACTTACAGCCTTCCACGCACAGGTGTGGTTGTCCCCCTGCCGGCAGCAGCGCTGGAGCGCCCCCTCTAGCTGGATCAGTGCCTGCAGCTGTCTTTGGAGGGGGTCGGTGGCTGGGAGGTTGCGTGGCACAGAGCGGAAACGTCGTAGGTGGCAGATGTTCTTGATGTTGTCTGGCGTGGGAACCCCAGGGGGGAAAGGCAGCTCGGGGCCCGAGGCAATAGCAGGCTGGCGGCTGGGGCAGGCCCGGAGCTGGTAGTGTGGCCGGGGGGCCTCCTCCTGAAAGCAGGAGAACCGAGCCTCCCCCTGCCGCTTGCAGCACCAGTGGGGCCGGGTCTTGACCGAGAACTCGGCCTCACAGAATCGGATCATTGCGTCCTCCCACTAGAGCAAGAGGGATGGATCAGCCCAGCAGCCCATTGTCCACATTCCTGTCTTCCTCCCAGGCTCCAGAAAAGGACCCTGGGCAGGTAGATAAGAAAGAAGCAGAGGCTGTTCTCTGCCCTCCCAGCATAGCGAGGGGGCCCCAGGCGGGGCCCGAGGCTCCTCCGTGCCTAGGCCTAGGCCTCTGGTTCTTCACACACGCACACACTGTCCGGAGGTTCAAAGGCAGCCCCGGCATCAAGACCCCGACACTTACCACAAGTTTTGTGCAGTCCAAGCGGTTTGTGTGGCTGTGACAGCGGCAGCAGCGGGAATATCCCGTCTCCAGTAAATTGAGGGTCTCGCCCTGGCGAGTTAGGTGGGAGTAGCCAGAGCGCGGCAGGTTCCAAGGGCCGTACACCACATGCTGGCGACTAGGAAAGCAGATCCGGTCCAGGTTGTCTGGAGAGGGCCGCCCGGGGGGGAAGCCGTCCAGCCGGTGGCCCCAGCCTCCCGGGGATCGGCCCTGTTGGCAGTGCAGGGCTGGATTCCAAGACTCAGGCCCGGGGGGGCTGTGCTCTGTGAAAGTCTCTTCTAGAATGGGGAAAACAGAGGGAAGAATGGGTAGAGGAACAGAGCAAGCCTGGGGGAGCTCAGAGGACTGAAAGAACTTGGGATTGAAAAGAAGGGGTTGGGAGGATACAGAGGGGAAAGAGACAGACATGAACTTGTGGCTTTTACCTTCATAATGGCTGATGGAAAGGGACGAGGACTGGGCATGAAAGGTGTCACCCTTACAGCCCCCACAAGTCAGGCCTGCTCCCCTGTGCTGCCTCCCAGCCCAGAGCCCCAAGCACTACAGCAGGGGCATGGACAGACCAGAGCTGTCACTCACCCTCTCTCTGGTTAGATGAGAAGGTCATTTCCTCCTGATACAGGAAAGGTGGGTCTACTGGGGTAGAAGGAGATGTGTAAACAGAAGCCATGTTGGGATGGACTAGAAGGGGGGAACATGGCCGGTTGCCACTCATAAGGAGGAAGTCAGTACAGACACAAGAGAAAACAAATGCTCCTTTTATGCCATTGATCTCATAACTTTATAAAATAGGTCTTGTTTCCCCATTTTCACAGATGAGGAAACTGAGGCTTGGGGAAAGGTTATATGGCTAGCATGTGGCAGGGCCCCCATGCCCGTGTGCATCAGTCGGGAGGGTGAAGAAGAGAGGGAGTCACTTACTTTCCTTCTGCTCAACAGGGACCTGGAGAGGGGGCAGCTCTTCTTGGAGGGGGATGGCTTCCTGAGGGAGAGGGGGATCTGCCACAAGACAGGAGTGAGGGCCCAGAGAAGCAAGGATTAGACTGATGTCAGCAGCACTGGGGGGGGGGGGGGGCGGTGGTTAGGAAATGGGCAAGCGCTCACCTTTCTTTTCAGTGGGGAGTTGGGGAGGGGGCAGCTCTTCCTCTTGGACAGGGATGGCTTCCTGAGCGGAAGGGGGCTGTACTACAGAAGGGGGTATATGTGAGTAGACCACCCCAGGCCAAGGAATAGGCAGGGCTTTCTCACCCCTCCCCACCTGAAGAACAGGAAGTAAGCCAGACCTGCAACCTGGGGGGGCAGGTAACTGAGAAGGGCACATGGGGGACTTACCTTCACTCTGTCCCTCAAAGTGAAAGCCATGCTGAGGGGTGTCAGGATGATCCATGGAGAGGGCTCCGGTCTGGGGTGGGGAGGGGGGCGCTGCATAGCCGACTAGAGGGACGAGGGGACATAGTCAGAGCTGACAGTTTCTCCTGGACCCCCACCGATGCTGCTCACCCAAGCTCTCACCTTCGTGAATGTGATAGGTGAGGGGCTCTGGCCCCAGCTCCCGCTGCCCTGAAAGAAGAAGGGCGAGTCAGGGATGGTTCTAAGGAGCCCTTTCTTGGCCCCAAGCACAGGATGCGGGGACAGTAGACATCAAGGGTGTAGGCAAGATGACCAAGACATTGCTTCTTAATCCCTGTCCCTTAATCAATGCACACCCCGCCCCCAGACCCACCCAGGTGTGACTGATTGGGTTCTGAGAAAGCCATGATGTTCTGATAGCCTCACCTCCACCAGGCTCAAAGCCTTGGGTTTCCTGAGTCCAGGCTTGAGGGGGATGTGACATGGGGCTGCAGGTGGGAGGAATGGGGTGGTGGAAGCCTGACTCTCCTGTCAGTGTCTATCCCTCAGGGCCTCTGGGCTCTCCTCCTTTCAGCCTCTCAGCTCTGATGTTTCTCTAGTTTTCTAGAGGAGCAAGTCCCAACTTTGAACCAGTTGGGGTCTCATCGGTCCACCTCCTCCAGGCCCTTTGAATATCTGTGGGCCTTCTCACAAGAAGCCCACACTGAAGTTTAAGTGCCTCCCTTTCAGCCGGTCCCAGATCCTCCTTAGCTTAGGTCTCAATTTAGGACCTGGGGACTGGGATGATTCAAGACTCCTGAGGCAACTTGCCCCGCAGCTGCAGGGGAAGGTATGGCTTATAGCTGATGTGAGGTCATTGAAGACTAGCACCCGGGAGGAACAACCAGATGGGCCTTCCAGATACCGAGCGGAGCTGTGGCACTCTAAGTTCCCCTTGGTGCCACTTTGTCCAGCACGCAGCAGATGTGTGTGTGCTAGATAGAGTGTGTCTGGTCCGGTGTGGATGGACACCCTCTCCACTCCTCTCCTAACCGGTCAGGCTCTCTGGGTCAGCAGATCAGTTTCAAGTAGCCTGGGGCCCCCATTCTTTCTCTCTCCCCTGCCGGACAGGCCCCATATACACCCCTTACTGAGGCAGAACCCCTCGCTCTGGGAATCCACCCACCGAGTTGTCCATTTGACTCCAATTTTGTCTTCCGGCAGCGGTCTCTAGGAAACCCTCCTCCTGTGCACCTGCTCCCCTCCCTGGCCCACCTTGGGTCTGCTTGGAAATTCAAGGCCAAGTGGTCCATGCCTCTTCTGGTGGTGAGCCATCCAGAGGATGGCTGGACACAGGCCCCAGGCCCCCACTGGCCAGGGCCTCTTTCTGAGTGCTGGCTCCAACCCCAACTCACCTCCCTTGGAGGCTACAGAAGCGACAGCCAGACAGGCCAAGACCAAGGCTGCTCTGTACATGGTCCCCATCCTGGGGCAAGGACTGGTCGGTGGCACCCAGGAGGCGGGTCGTCTCAGGTGGATCTGGACTTGAAGGGCTGGGCTGCCGGGAGCCTGCTTCTCTGGTCGCTGTCACCGCTGCTGTGAAGCCAGGGGCTGGCTCCTTCTCCTTTTATTCGGCTATCTGGGGATCACTCCCTCCCTCCTACTTCCTGCCATGACTCAGTCCCAGCTGCTGCTCCTCTGGCTGGGCAGCTGCTCCTCCCAAACTCACCCTGACGCCGCCTGCGGACTGAGGAGAACTGGGTGAGGAGAGGAGAGCATTCTTAGGATCCCCAGAGAAGTGGATTCTGAGCCTCGTGGAGGAAGAGGTGCTTAGACCTTCCTTTCCACTTCAGGGCCTCTGCCCACTCGCTGCCTGCTGTGGGGCAGTACAACCTGCTAAACTGTGGCCGGGGAGCCAGGCACTAAGGAACCCAGGGTAGGGGGCAGGGCAGCGACCCCAGGAGCTCCCCTACCAGCGAGAGGCCAGGGCCGATCCCCCTTCTGCTGCCCTGGCACCCCAGGATGAAAGAGACGGGGACAGAGTCAAACTCCCTTTTATCCCTACTCAGGAATCAGATGGAGACACATGCCCAGGAGCTTCAAGTTTATTCTTTGTTGTTTCACTCTCCTCACACCCAGACAGCCTGGCTTCCCCCAGATCACATCTGTTCGCAGGAGGGCAAACTCATGCTCCCACACCCGTTCGGAGGGGCCAGGGGGCCTCCAGCTGCTGGCAGCCAGGTGAGGCCCTCCCTCACGAAGGGAGGCTGGCGGCGCCGTAGGTCACTGCATCTGCACCCAGTGGATCAGAACACCTGTTCGGCATCCGGGACCCTGGCGCTCTGGAGCTCCAGCAGCCGCTGCACAGCCTCGGTCATGTTCCGCTCCCCGAGCTGGCGGTTCTCTCGGGTCCGGATGTTCACCGTTCCCTTACTCTGCTCTTTCTGGCCAACCACTGTGGGAAGAGGGGAGGGTTGAGGCTGTCAGGGCGCGTTTATCCACACGGGAGATGCAACAATTCAAGAGGCCTAAATCTTTAGTAGGAAGGGCGAGAGCAGAGGCCAGATTAGGTTCAGGAAAAGGGTATATTTAGCTGTGTCTTGCTTCCAGGGCCCTGATCATCCTGATGGATAAGGAAACCACACACATTGTCCACGTGCCTTATCGCGTCCAGTCAGGAGCCCAGGGGTCGGAGTGCAGGGTCAGCCAGAAAAAGACAAATAGACCAAGAACTAGACCCAGGAACAAACTGTGTGTGGGGGGACATTGGGGGTGTGTGTGTGGCAGGGGTACAAGAAACACATGCAAGCCTGTGGGGTCATGGGTGACTTGCTCTAAGCGCTCATGGGCAGGTGGGAGTGTGAAAGCAGAGAATCAAGTAATCAGGCAAAGGAGTTTCTGCTCCTTGCCTTCA
This sequence comes from Hyaena hyaena, assembly GCF_003009895.1. Taxonomy (NCBI): domain Eukaryota; kingdom Metazoa; phylum Chordata; class Mammalia; order Carnivora; family Hyaenidae; genus Hyaena; species Hyaena hyaena. Next base: position 729,883 of record NW_024080913.1, on the reverse strand, counting down.
AGACAGAGCTCTGTGTGGGGAAATGAGAAAAGGAGCAAGGCGGCCTGATTCTTCTCAAGGCCTTTCTTACCATCCCTTAGGGCTCATTCCAACTAAGTCTAGAATAAACAAAGCTAACTAATTAACCCCTGATTAATCCTTCCTGTCCCTTTCTCTGTGACGCTCCTTTGGTTAATTAACCTAACAGACACCAAGAGCTAGGATGGGGGTCAGAGGAAAACTGTTTTCTTGAAACCATAAAACTCCTAGAAGAAAACATAGTAGGTAATAATATCTTGGACATCAGCCTTAGCAACTTTATTCTGCATATGTCTCCTCAGGCAGGGAAAACAAAAGCAAAAATAAACTACTGGGACCACATCAAACTAAAATGCTTTTGCACAGCAAAGGAAACTATCAACACAATGAAAAGGCAACTGCAACCTACTGACTTGAAGGCTATATTTGCAAATGATGTATCTGGTAAGGTGTTAATATCAAAAACATACAGGAGTACCTGGGTGGCTCAGTTGGTTGGGCATCCAACTCTTGATTTCGGGTCAGGTCATGATCTCATGGTTTGTGGGTTTGAAACCCACGTCAGGTTCTGTGCTGGCAGTGCAGAGCCTGCTTGGGATTCTTTCTCTCCCTTTCTCTGCCCCTCCCTTGCTTTCTCTCTCAAAATAAAGAAACTTAAAGCAACTCTCTCCCAAATAAAGAACCCCTGCAACTCAAATCTGAAAAACCCCAAATCATCATATTTGAAAATGTGCAGAAGGCCTAAAGGGGCATTTTCCAAAGAAGACATAGATGGCCAACAAGCACATAAAAAGATGCTTACCAACACTCAGCGTCAAGGAAATGCAAATCAAAACCACAATGAGATATCTCTTCACACCAGTAAGCAGTGTTGGCAAGGATGTGGAGAAAAAGGGATGCTCACACACAATTGGTGGGAATGTAAGCTGGTGCAGCCAGTGTAGAAAACAGTATGGAGGTTCCTCAGTAAAGATTAAAAATAGAAAATAATGGTCTAGTGATTCCACTGCATGGTATTTACCCTCCCCCCAAAGAAAACACTAATTTAAAAAAAAAATATGGCCCCTTATGTTTCCTGCAGCATTATTTACAATAGCCAAGACACGGAAGCAACCCAAGTGTGCCCACTGACAGATACATGGATAAGGCACAGGGTGTACATACACACACACACACCAATATTACTCAGCCTTAAAAAAGAGGGAGATTTGTGTGTGTGTGTGACAACACGGGTGGATCCAGAAGGTACTATGCTAAGTGAAGTCAGTCAGAGAAAGGCAAATAACGTATGATTTCACTTTTTCAAAAAGTAATCTCTATACCCAACATGGGGCTTGAACTCATGACCCCAAGTTCAAAAGTCGCATGCTTTACCAAATGAGCCAGACAGGCGCCCCATATGATTTCACTTATGTATGAAATCTAAGAAAAAATGAACACACACACACACATGCACACCCCCGAGAGAAGCAGTCTCATAAATACAGAGAACAAAAAAAGTGGCTGCTAGGGGACAGGCTAGGGGATGGAAGGCATAGGTGAAGGGGTCTAGAGGTACAAACTTCTCACTGTAAGATAAGTAAGTCGTATGGAAAGTACATCCTAGAGAATATAGTCAATAATATTCTAATAACACTGTCTGGTGACAGGTGGTAGCTGCATTTATGGTGATGAGCACTGAGTAACGTATACAAGTGCTGAATCATTATGCTGTACACCTGAAATGAAGACATTGTGTGTCAACTTCAATTAAGACAAATTTTTAATTTAAAAAATAAATTAATATTAAAGTTGCTATGTATATAATTAGGAGTGGCAAAATATACAAAAATTATAAGGATAAAACGTGAGTCTAAACAGAAATGCTAGGGGCGCCTGGGTGGCTTAGTCGGTTAAGCATCCGACTTCCGCTTAGGTCATGATCTCGCGGTTCGTGGGTTTGAGCCCCGCGTCGGGCTCTGTGCTGACTGCCAGCTCAGAGCCTGGAGCCTGTTTCAGTCTGTGACTCCCTCTCTCTCTGACCCTCCCCTGCTCACGCTGTCTCTCTCTCTCTCCTAGAAATAAATAAAACATTAAAAAAAAAATTTAAATACTGTAGAAACCCTTGATTTAAAAAAAAAAAAAAAAAAAAAACAACCCAGAAATGCTATCTTTGCATCAAAATTCTCTGAACCTTGGGCAATTTCCCCACAGTGAATGTAGTTTACATGATCTTGGTCTTAAGGGACACTTAGGTGGAAATGCTTGAAAACATGGGCTCAACAGGTAAAATTCAAACACTTTGGCTGTGTCCACACAAAACCCTAGCCTAACTCCTGAAGGTGCTTACTTTCTAACCTAAGTTGCAATAACCCAAATCTCATCAAGTGCTTTCTCAAGTGTCTGTGACTTTGTACTTTTTTTGTTCTGCTGAGAATATTATTTTGTACTAGGTAAAAAAAGTGCTTTTCTGACACCTGGGTGGCTTAGTCGGTTGAGCACCTGACTGGCTCAGGGCATGATCTCACTGTTTGTGAGTTCAAGCCCCGCTTCGGGCTCTCTGCTGTCAACGCAGAGCCTGCTTCGGATCCTGTGTCTGCCTCACTCTACTCCTCCAGCCTCTCTGTCTCTCAAAAAGAAATAAACATTAAAAAAACCATTTTTTTTTAAAAGTGCTTTTCATGCCTGTGATATGATCTTCTATGATTTGCACAAATTCAAAGAATAAATTAGTGGTAGGAAAAAAAGAAGAAACGGGGCACCTGGGTGGCTCATCAGTTAAGTGTCTGACTTCAGCTCAGGTCACAATCTCGTGGACTGTGAGTTCGAGCCTCATGTCAGGCTCTGTGCTGACAGCTCAGAGCCTGGAGCCTGCTTCAGATTCTGTGTCTCTCTCTCTCTGCCCCTCCCCTGCTCATGCTCTATCTCTCCTTCAAAAATAAATAAACATCAAAAATTTTTTTATTTAAAAAAAAAAAGAAGAAGAAAAGGAAAATTCTTCTGAGGGTGAGAACCAGTTGTCAGGGGTGAAGGAACCTAGGGCCCAAACAGATCAGGTGCCCCGGCTCCCAGCTCCTGTCTAGCTCAGGCAATGAGTCCCGATGAATCCACATATGATAGGAAAGAACAGTGCAGAAGGCCGGCGGCAGAGCTCAGGGCTCGGAGGCCTGTGTGCCGGTCACTCACCGAACTGAAAATTGTAGTGGGCGAGCTGAGCACGGCGGACTCTCCGGCTGAGTGTCAGTCCCGAGTCGGCGTCCAGGTCGCACACCAGCCCTGCAGCCTGCAGCCTCTCCTGGACCTGGGGCAGAGGTTTGTGACGGGAGCGCAGGCTCAGGGGCTAGAACGGCCTGATGCCAATCTTCCCCGCGCCGTCCTCGTCTTCCGTCCTCTGCCTCAGGGCTCTCTGGTTCCAGGGGACAGTCCCTCTGCGTTCCTCCCTGCACCAAGGTCCCTCCCCAGTTTCTGGCAGGACTGTCCACCTCCTACCAGCCCCGGCTCTACCCAGTCAGCTACCTGACTCTGGCACCACCTCTGTCCTTACTTCTCTTTAGGAAGCACACCTGCAGCCACCAGTTATCTAAGCCCCGCTGTACCCCGTGCTGTGTGGTCAGCATTTAACATCTGTTAATTTGTTTAATTTTCACACAGAAGGCAAGGAACTAGCATCATTTCTCAGACTTGGAACTTTCAGCCAATATGCCAGCATCCACTCGAGCCCGGTCTTGTGGCTCCAAGGGCCAGTCCCCTTCGGCCACGCGGTGTGGCCTTTCCCCGCCCTGTGCTCAGCCCCGGACCTGCTGCCGACCCGCGTCAGTGCCTGTGCACACACCCTGGTTTCTCCTCACCTCCCGGGCGTAGTCCTCATGCTCAGTGCCCACAGGGATGACCACCACCTGGAATGGCGACAGCCACAGTGGCCTGGTTGAGAGAGGGGAGAGGAAGGCAAACTCTTGACTCCGGATCCAACTATAGCTATGCTGTGGAGAGCAGGTCCGGAGGAAGGGGGAGAGTGAGCCTAAGGGCCCAGGGTCTGGGGTGTGTGCCGGGGTCTGAGGACCAGAGCAGCAACCTGCGACCCGAGCTCTCACCATTTTCCCCCGCAGCTTTCCGCCAGTACGCCCAGCATCCTTTCCACAGAACCTAGCACTGCTCGGTGAATGAGGACGGGGCGCTCCGGGGACCCCACCGGCCTTGGAGGGAAGAAGGGAGACAGTCGGAACAGAGGAGGCATCACAAAACATGCAACTGAAACTGCTGGTTTTCACGAACGACCCCGCTCCAGCAAAGGTGCAGAGGATCTGGGTTTCGTTTCAGGGACAAAGCGAGAAGGAGATGTTGCTCTCCACCTAATCCAGCAGTGGCCAGGGAAAGAAGGGATGGGATGCGGTTCTGTACCCCTTGTACTGGAGGTCAAATCTCAGGGGCAGCTGGAAGTCCAGTTGGATTGTCCCGCACTGATGGGGCCGCCCCAGGGCATCGTGGAGGTGCACGTCAATCTGGAGGGGAGAGGCGGAGGGCGTGAGAGCGACCGGACACGGGCTCCTCTACTGCCCTCGCCGCCCGCCTCCCACTACCTGCATGCCGGGCTGTCAGAGGCTCACCACCCAGCTCTGTAGCACTCTCCCCTCCCTCACTGGGTGCCTGGCACTGGCTTTTTCCACTCCATAATGGAATTATGACCTTCGGGGACATCAACACCGACACGAACGCCGCACCCACGCCCGCCTCCGAATTCCTTGAACTCGCCATCTCCAGGCTTTTCAATCACCCGCACCCTCCGGATCCAGCCTGCGTCTTGTCACCCAGCGAGGTGACCTCTCTGGAACAGCCCACCACACACCCTGCTCTGATTACTGTCTTTCGGTTTTCTGGCTCCAACAATTATTCCTACGAATGGCTCTGTAATTTCCACGTTCTTTTTCGTTCCCACTCACAGGTCCCACCCCGCCTTTCTCTCCCCACACGGCTGGCAGCTCTCTCCCAGATTCCCATCTGTCACTGTTCTCCTGTCGCATCCCCAGGGCATGACCTCAGCCTGGCGGCACTCCGTCCCACCCCTGCCCAGCACATCTCACACCCAGCGCACACAGGGGCCTGATGCCACTGTGCAAACCCTGCTCTGAACCTCAGGTGGGCCCTGGCCGCTGGGCCGATTGGCCCGCGTCCATTTGGTGTCCTGTTCCCCTCGAGGCTTTCCAAGCTCTCTTCTGTCCCCTCCCATTTTCGCTGCCCTCACACCCGCACTAACTGGCCCCCTCCCTTCCTCCCAGCTCAGCTAATGGTCCCAGCTCACATTCTGCGGGGGAAATCGGATAATGGTATCAGGAGATGAAAAGAGTCCTAACTTCCTGTCACCTCACCTACAGACTTCCTTGCAGGTGCTTCCGGCCTTTCTCCCACCTCCGGGACAATGGCAGAGGCAGTCCTGTGGGCCCTCAACCCCAACCCCCGAGCCTCCCCCAGAACTTCCCTCTACTGAAACCCCTTCTACAACTTCAACTTCTCCCGGACTCAAACATGCTCTCTCATCAGAGCACTTCAACAGTCTTGAATTTCTCCCTTCATCAGAATTTCTTTGGACTACCCAGGCCCCTCTTGCTACTCTCCTTTGCTTTTTTAAGAGCCGAAAATTCTCAAAAGAGTTATGTTTATTTATTTACCTCTGTCCCCCACCCCAACCTCCGCTCTACCCAAAATGGTCCCTCAACGTCGAACAGCCTTTTCACGGAACCCAACAGACACTTCCAGCCCTTTTTTCCCCGGACTTCTTTCACTTCTTCCAGCTTGCCCTCAGAGTTTTTACCCTGCCTCCGCCCTCTGGCTGAACTGTTCCCGCCTGGAATCCCTCATTCCATGGCCAACAGTGACCTTTCAGGTGACAAACAGAATCCTGTAGGGGCGCCTGGGCAGCTCAGGTGTCAAGCATCTGACTTCGGCTCAGGTCATAATCTCACAGTTCATGAGTTTGAGCCCGGAGTCATGGGAGCAAGAGCCCTTCTTCACGGAAAACATGAGCCCCGGGTGAGCCCTGCTTCTCTCTCTCTGTCCCTTGCTCATTTGCACCCTCTCTCTTTCTCAGAAAAGAAAGAAAGAAAGAAAGAGAACCCTGCAGGAAGCCTTTCCTGACCCTGCTGAACGACACGCCCCCTTGGTGCCCAGGAGCATGAGGCAGCAGCCCTGGAAGGCCTACGCACCTCCCACACCCCTCACAGGGTCCTAAGTTCCACGGGGCCAGAGACGTACTGCTCTTCTTTATATCCTGTATGAGTTAAAAAACATTCCTTTGTGTCTATTAAATACCTAATAAAACCAAATAAAGAAATGAATAAATAAAAGTCTTGGCAGGGTCCCCAACTCACCTTTGGCCCATAGAAGGCACCATCTCCAGGGTTGAGGTCCCAGGGTTCTCCGAACTCTTCCAGAGCCCGCTGAAGGACCTTCAGAGGGAATGAGATGAGAAAGGAATACATCACTTGAGATTCATAAGTGATAGATCACTCCAGTCACCAACAGATTACCTGCCCAGGAGATGCTTCTGTTGAGGACCCGATTCCCATCCCCCTCCTCTTCCACCAAGACCATGGTTTATCTGCCTCTTCACCTGCTCAGCCTGGTCCCAAAGGCAAGGCTCTCCCAGGAAGCCAGATGGCCGGGTGGACAGTGCTAGGCGGAAGGAGAAGCCAAGGACGGTGTAGACAGAGTGAAGGAAATCAAGACAGCCTCGTATCTCTGTTTCAAGCTGGGGACCGAAAACCAGGGTGGTGAGTTGTGCGCTACCCAGGGTTGTGGAGCGCTGTGCGCTGTGGGGGAAACACCAGGCAAAACCACCGGGGCAAGCTGGGCTGGCCCACAGCCGGGCTGTTGTGTGTGAGGAGGGGGCCTGGGGCCAGGGACGCTGGCAGTTCACACAGAGGATGGGAGGTGGCCCAGGAGTGCTCTGCCGGGCACCAGGGAAGGGCCACCTGATCTGGGGCACAGAAGATGTGCGCGTCGTCCTGCCGGAAGCAACGCAGCCGGGTCAGCCCCCCCAGGCTGCCAGAGGCCTCGGCCCGGTGCAGGGCCCCGAAGTCCGCCAGTCGCAGGGGCAGCTCTCGCCAGGATCTGGGCCGGTGAGCGAACATCAGGCTGAGGTTGGGATGAGGGAGGGTCAGGGCCTCAGGGCAAAGAATCCCCCCGGCCCGCTCCTCCGCCTGACCTGAGTGCTGACTTCCTCTGCGCCGTCAGCACCCTATCTCCTCAGCCCTGGCCTGCCTGCCCACCAAGTCCTGCCCATCCCACTGGGCACCGCCGGAGCCCTTCCCGGCTCAGAGTGCATTTCTCGGAAAAGCGGTAGCAGGCCTCAGTTACCGTGCCCCTGGTCTGTGACGGGCACGGAGGTGAAAGAGGAACTTTGGACAGCAGCCCCAAATCCCCGATGTCACACACGGAGACCAAGGCTTAGAGAGGCACCACCAAATTCCCAAGGTTAGCCGGGGGCAGATTCAAGACCCGAATCAGGCGTCCAGGCGCTCTGGCAAGGTGCTAGTGCTTCGTGTTTGGCAAGCTGGCTGCCCGCCCCCAGCCCCGGCAGGACCCAGGCCTCGCGGCCCCAGCTCACCAGTGCGCAGGGCAGTTCATGGGCTTCAGGGCGAGCATGTCTGCAGGGCTGGTGGCGTGGTCACTCGGGGAGGGGGTGAGCCTGTCCGAGTCCGGGGGCCGCAGGGCAAACATGTCCTCCTGATAATGCTCCCAGTGCCCTGACAGCTCCCAGAGTTTCGTAGAGAACAGTGTGGGGGTTTTCACTTCTGAGAAGCCCCGGCGGGTGTACTCAGCCTGGAGAGGAGGGTGCAGACGTGGAAGGTCAGGGTGACTGGGGGAGAGGATGCTGGTGGCAGGCGTGTGACTCTCCGGGGACCGGAGGTCACACAGAGCTCAGCCACAACCTGTTAAGTACCATGCTCCCTGTGGACCTGTAGACTCCTCTGTGGACCACACATTCCCAGGACCTTGTTAAAGGTTAGCAGCACCTTATAATACTCATGCCTCTAACCCCACTCTTTTAACACCTGGCTTCTTCTGGGCCCCGATCTCCTCCCTGGTCTTCCTTCCTTTGGACTTGAGTCCCCCTTACCCTGATGAAGGCCACCAGCGCATTATACACCCTTGTCCCTCGAGGCAGGAAGAAGCAGCTCCCGGGGCTCAGCTCGTGGAAGAAGAAAAGCTCCTGTGCCTGGGTCAGGAACGGCAATGTCACTTGGAGGGAGAAGCAAGGACTTTGGGACCCAGAAGAAATCACAGATGGAGCTGCTCAGTCTGCTGGATTCGGACCTGCTCCCAGGTCCAGAGTCAGGTTCCTTGAGCACCCCTTCCTTCTCCGGGCTCTGTACCTTCCCAATGCGCCGGTGGTCCCGTAACTCCGCCTCCTCCCTCCACTCTTCCCAGGCCCTCAGCTCCTCCATCGTGGGGAAGGAGATGCCTGACACTCGCTGCACTGGCTCTGGGGCGCCCGAAGACCTCCACAGGGACGACGAGTTCTATGGGAAAACAGAGGCAGTCAAAGGACGGGCGGGGGACCGCAGGCAGCCAAGCTCTCCTTCACCGGTGCTCACCCGACACGGAGCACACACCCCACAAGCGTCCTGTCTCAGTGCTCCCTCCGTTTTCCACGGCCTCTACCAGCCCGATTCCACTGGCGCCTCGGAACCCTGCTGCGTTCACAGCCTTACAGACGTCGCACTCGTAATTCCCACTCGTGTCCTGTGTCCTGCCACAGCTGAACCGCATCTTGCCACCTCTTTTCCTCCCCATTCTCCCCCCAGCACCTCGTCCCTAGACTCAGAGCCCCCTGCTTGCACATCTAATCAATGACTACTGACAGGAGGAAACTTAGGCTCTGGTCAAATGTCAGCTGTTATTGTTGTTCTCTACCCACCCTCTTGTCACTCTCCCACATGACGCCCTATTTCTGGCCACATGAAATTGAAATGCCTCTACTTGTTCTTTCCTCAAACAATTTAACAAGAAACAGCCCACGCTGCACTTTTAACTTTTCCTCAAACACCGTCTCCTGTGTTAGCGGATTTTGTGATATGGATTTATTGGCAGGAAAGGAATTAACAACAGTCTTATTTTACAGACGGGGAAGGTGGGTCAGGAGGTTTCCCCAAGGCCACGAACTTCCCCAGTGGCAGAGCTAGGACTAAGCACAGATGGGGGGTTTCCAGTCCGGGGCTTCTGGCTGCACAGACCTGCCTCTCCCCTCGCTCACTGCTCCCATCCCGCCTAATAAATAACTCACCTGGCCCAGGAACACGATTTGCATAAACGGCATGGCCTTGACTTAGAGTAGTCTCCCTGCCCCTGTCCGGTGGTGGTCTACACACCCTCTCCATGCAGTCTCCCGTGTGACCCCTTTTCACATGCTCCCTCTCCATCTCCCTAGCACCGAGGCCCGACTTCGGATTGTGAATTGGTTTCTGAGCACTGGCAGGTGCCCAGTGGCTGTCATCACACTAGGTATTCATGGGAGGCAGGAACTAAAACGTCTTTCTCCTACTGGCTTCCTCCCTTAGCTATCAGAGGAGAGAAGGGGCTGAGAGAGACCATCTCCCACCATCTTCCTACTCCCCGGCTCGTCCCAGTGAAAACAGGAGTCTTAACCTGACCCTGGCTCACGACTAACCGTCAGCAGCTTCAGTCCTCCAATCTGTCCAGTGTGCCGAAGGTGAGGGCCCCGGCAAAGGTCCACCAGCATCCCACACCTGGGAGAGAGAAGGGAGCACTTAGCGGCATCCAAATTCTTTAGCTTCTGGAAGTTCTCTCCTGGACTCTACGAGACTGAAAACAATGTGAGAACGGTTCTGCAGAGACAGCAAGAGCCATGAAGTTATCTTCTCATTCCTTTTCTTTTTCTGCAACAACAAATTACCTTCTACCTTCCTTCCCTCATCCCATTTCTGGTCTTCTTTGGTGCATCCCCACCTCCCGGCTCCCTCCATTCTGACAGCTCTCACCCATATACTGTCGCTGTTGGACCTGTCACTTTCTCCTCAATCAGGCGAAGCTTAAAGGGGTTATCCTGGAAGGCGAGAAGAGTGAGGATAAGGCTTTATTCCCATAAAGATGTCCTGGGACAGGGGCGCCGGGGCAGCTCCGTCGGTTGAGCGTCCGACTTCGGCTCAGGTCATGATCTCCTGGTTCGCGAGTTCGAGCCCCGCATCGGGCTCTGTGCTGACAGCCGAGCCTGGAGCCTGCTTTGGACGCTGTGTCTCCCTCTCTCTCTGCCCTGCCCCTCTCTCTGCTTGTATGCTCTCTCTCAAACATAAACAAGTGTTAAAAGAAATTAAAAAAAAAAAAAAGAAAGAAAGAAAAGAAAGATGTCCTGGGAGGGAATCACCCCTTCCCTCATGCTTCTGGGCCTTCCCCCTAAATGTGTGCACCCCTCCCCACCTTGAAGAGCTGGCGAAGCTGATCCTGGGAAGCCTCTAGCCTCCGGAAGGGCTGAGCAGCAGCTGCAAGTTCCTGGCAAATCCTCTCCAAAGCAGGCAGCTCTGAGCTCCGGACTGTCCTGAAAAGGTGGGAAATGGTTGGCTCTCATCCTTTAAGAAGCAGCACCTGGGTGCCACAGCTGTCAGCTAGGGGGTGAGATCCTGCCCTCCAGAGACATCTAGAATTATTGGTGGACACAGACAAACTGACAGAAAACATAAATAGGAAATCTAAATTCACAGCAGGAGCAAGAACTCTATATATGAAATTAGAAGTTGGGTGCAGACAATATGGACAGACAAAATTAAGGCAACAGTAATGAAGGATGTAGTAAAAGTTAAGGATTCATAAAGACTAGAGAGATTTCAATCAGAATCAGACAAAACAAAAAGCATGGACTAGGGGAGAAGGGGCACCAGGGTCACAGCTGAGGCTTGGAGAACAAGCCCAACACCCCAGAAGAGGGTGCAGAAAGCACCCTGGTGAAACGGGGTATAAGACGCAGTATAAGATGAGTTAGGTTTGAGGAGACAGTGTATGGCACAGTGACTAGAGTGGGTAATTCTACACACTAGGAGTAAGATTTCCTAAGAGAAAACTGTAAGCAATAACACAAGTGAGATGACGAATGTGTTAATTAACTCAACAGTGGAAATCCTTTCACAAAGTATTCAAACACCAAATTATCAGTTTGTTCACTTTATTTTTTTATTTTTGAAAGTTTCTGGGGTGTCTGGGTGGCTCAGTCTGTTGAGTGTCCAACTTCGGCTCAGGTCATGATCTCATGGTTCATGGGTTCGAGCCCCATGTCAGGCTCTGTACTCACAGCTCAGAGCCTGGAGTCTGCTTCGGATTCTGTATCTCCCTCTCTCTCTGACCCTCCCCTGCTCATGCTGCCTCTCTCTCACTCAGAAATAAATAAAACATTAAAAAAAAAGTTTATTTAAGGGGCACCTGGGTGGCTCAGTAGGTTATGCATTTGACTTTGGCTCAGGTCATGTCACATTTGTGGGTTCAAGCTCTGCATCAGGCTCTGTGCTGACATGTCAGAGCCTGGAGCGTGTTTCGGATTCTGTGTCTCTCTCTCTGCCCCTCCTCTGCTCATGCTTTCTCTTTCTCTCTCAAAAATAAACATTTAAAGAAAAGTTTATTGACTTAAGTAATTCTCTACATCCAATATGGGGCTTGAACTCACGACCCTGAGATGAAGAGTTGCATGGTCTTTTGACGGAGCCAGCCAGGCGCCCCTCACGTTATACATGACTTTGTCAATTAAACTCTAAAAAGCTGACAAACGAAATAAAATGTGGTGAAATATCTAAAAATATTCCTTGCACGACTCACCGCTCCTTTCCCAGGAAGAAATCGTGGTAGAAGCCACATTCTGTACTGGGACCTCGGCAGAGGACAGCGCCGAGGAGCTGCTCAGCCGCTGCGCCCAGGACGTGGGTGCTGGAGTGCCAGAACACCTGGGTTCACAAGACAGGAGAGGAGTTCAGGGGAGCCTGGGGGACTCAGTCAGTAAAGTGTCAGACTTTAGCTCAGGTTATGATCTCATGGTTGGTGAGCTCGAGCCCCACGTGGGCTCTGTGCTGATAGCTCAGAGCCTGGATCCTGCTTCAGATTCTTTGTGTCCCTCTCTCTCTGCCCCTCCCCCACTCATGCTATCTCTCTCTCTCTCATAAATAAATAAAAACTTAAGGAAAAAAAAAGGAGTTCATAACCACCTCCTTTATTTTTTAGTTAATTTATTTTGAGAGAGAGTGTGTGCATGTGCTAGTGGGAAAGAGCAGAGAGAGACAGAGACAGAGAATCCCAAGCAGGCTCCACACTGTCAGCACAGAGCCGGACACAAGGGTTAATCTCACAAACCGGGAGATCGTGACATGAACTGAAACCAAGAGTTAGACGTTCCACCCACGGAGCCACCCAGGTGCCCCTCTGGTCACCATTGCAGATGAAGATGACAAAACTCTATTTTTCTGGATCCTAATAGATGAGGTCTGTATTACGAAAGCTGACATGCAGAAGATGAAGTGGGGAGGAGGCCAGCTGCGTGCTCAGTTGTGGAAGCCAAGTTAGAATTAAAACATATATGCTACAGATGACTTACCATGTAGGTCTCTAACTCCCATCATAAATTTTTAGCTTATCCAGGGTTAGTCAATACAAGCTATCTGTGGTAGGTCTCCCTCCCAATTGCAAAGGGAGAAACTGAGGCAAAAGAGATACTAGAAATATGCCCTCTTAAATATCCCGTAGTTCAGTCGTCCATGTATGCCTGAAAAGGAAGAAACTTACTGCTTTGCCCTCTGCAGAACTGAATGTCAGAAATCTGAGGTCAGAATCTGTCTCCAAAGGCCGCTCCAAATCATAAAGTTCTCCATTCACCTGAGCAGCCACTGCAGTATCTGCCAGTGTTGAACTTGGGGGTTGGGAGTGAAGCAAGCGAGGACAAAGAAAAAGACATGGTTACAATCCACAGGGAAAGAGTAGGACTAATCTCTCAACTCTCAACTTGGAAACAGGAAAAAGTGTCACCAGAACAATAAAACCTATCATGTTTTGGATATGAATGGCTAATACACAAAAGGTAGAGGCTCTGAAACTAATCCGGATAAAAATGAATCCTCAGGAAAAGGCGATCTTGATAGAGACGGAATAGCGAACAGACATAATTTTCATTCTCTGCTCAAGTCCAGCGAAATACTTGAGGGAGAAGGCTAGTCTGGGTGTAAAACGGGCCTGGTACCTGATCTGCTGGGCTAGGTGGTAAGGGGTTGTGCTCCATGCCACAGCGTCCACTGTCTGGCCTCCAGGAAGTGACACCTTAATAGTTCGGTGCTCCTTCTGTGTCAGGCTTGCTAACCTCTTTACTTGAGCCGTCCATAGCTCCTCAAAAAGGCCTAGACGCTCCGTCAACCACTGTGGAGGGGCTGGCACAGCTGCCTGGAGAGAGAGATGTTAGGAGGTAAACGGGTTCCATCGTCCCTTCCTGGAATTGAAGTTGGTAGGTGGTGTGGATACTTGGTCCTAAAGCCTAGCCCTTAAGAGGCCTGGGCGATACGGGGCCCTAGACTGGGAGCCCCACCGTCTCCTGGCTGTTGTCTCAGGGCAAAAGATGGCTGTCACTGACAGCTTAGGGTGGCCGGGTCCAGGGACTCAAGGCAGGGGAAGGTGGGTGAGTCAGGCTAGGCTGGGAACCTACACCTCGGGCCTGATCGGGCCTGATCGGGCCCGACGCGGTTCGTAACGTTTGGGTGGGTACCTCACGCACCGTGTGCAGCCCGCAGGTTTGTAGGCCCGAAAGCCAAAGCCGCCGCCACCTCTGAAACAACCCCATGCTCCTTCAAACCCCGGCCTGCATCCTTAAATTACCCTCGATTCTCCTCCGCCGGATTTCCCATAGGCTTCCGGTGCCATAATGCCCGTGCCGATTGGCCTGCACGGCTGCCACTCTGGCCGGGGACCGCCCCCAGGAACTCCACGGCGGCCCGCCCCTCTCCGCGCGAGCGGCCGTGGGAGTGGTTCCGGGGCCCGGAAGACCTAAGCTGTTACACACGCTCGCGGCCCCGAAACCGGAACGGGTTCAGCCTGTAGAGGCAAGAGCATACTCTGCAGTGCTGAGGAGAGGGGAGTGAAAACTCTTGAGAAATGAGAGGGGGAGAAAGACGGAGGGGAAAGGGTAGCTAGTCATTTCCTTTTAACCTTCGCTTTTCTTTTACATCGTCTTTACTAGCAGGTAGAAAATAGGAACCAAGGGTTAAATTCTGGATTTGCCATTCACAATGTCATTTTAGATAGATTATTTAATTTCTTCTAAACTTCGATTTTCTCATATATAAGATAATAATAGAGGTGCCTGGCTGGCTCAGTCAGTGGAGCGTGAGACTCTTGATCTTGGGTTTGTGAGTTCGAGCCCCACTTTGGGTGTAGAGATTACTTACAAATAAAAAACTAGGGACGCCGGGATCGCTCAGTCCGTTAGGCGTCCAACTCTTGATTTCTGCTCAGGTCACGATCTGTTCGTGGGCTGGAGCGTTGCTAGCGCTCTGCACTGATGGCATGGAGCCTGCTTGGGATTCTCTGTCTCTCTCTCTCTCTGCCCCTCCCTGGCTTGCACTCTGCCCCCCCCACCCCACCCCCGGCCAAAATAAACATTAAAAAAAATTTTTTTTAATCTTTTAAAAAATAGAATGGGCGTAATAGTAGTAACACTCCCAGTTGCTGAGGTTAGTTGATGGGTTACATTAGCGACAAGCTGTTAGGGAAAAAAAAAGTTGAATAGCTGTTAGGAAAAAAAAAAGTTGAATAGCTTCGGGGCGGACCAACGACTCTACAGAGGCCACTTCTTGGAACCTCTTCATGGTCCTAGTGCTTAAGAGGGACCTTAGCGACCTCTTAGTTTTACAGATGAAAGAATATAAGGTCAGAGAAAATAAGTGACTTAAGGTCAAACAGTAAGTGCAGCTGCTACATTTTGAATCCAAGTTTTACACTCTTCTACCACACCATGCTTTCTCTGACAATAGGATTTACTTCCAATATACTCCCCCATCACTTCAGAAAGAGGAACCTGACCCTAGAATTTTAGCTTTCTGTTTCCTACACAAGACCTTGCCTCTCATTCCCATCCTAGCTCTCCACTTCCTTTAATCTCTTCTCTTTCCACTCCCTGCAGTATCTGATATCTAGGACAGAGGACTAGGTATATTTACTTTCCACAGTAAAAATTGAAATATGGTCACATTTGTGGTAAAGTATGAGGGGAAATGGACTTGGGAGCAGCTGTAAGGTTCCCAGTAACTACCCTTCGGCCCCTCACCTGGGGGTAGGGATGATTAGATGGTTCTCAAGTTTCCAATGGTGATGGAATCAAGGGTTGTGGAGGAAGAGCTGTCAGAGAAAGCTGTTTAATCTAGGTTTCCAGAGGCCAAAGGTTCTTTCTGGGGAAGGCAGCAGTTGATGAGTCCCAGGCATCACTCTGGATCTCGGCTCCCTCTCCTGGTATGTTAGACACCCTGAAATACAAAAAGAAATAAGACTGTGGAACAGGAAAATTACTTGTGCGGAAGGGGTGGTGTGAAGGGCTAGGAAAAGGGGAAGAGGATTTAAAAATGGCATTCAGAACTTTTCCCATGACTTTGCACCAAAAGGGATGGGTATGTTATATTGCAGGTAACAAAATGGTAGGTGCTCAATAATTATTGAAGAATGTATCAATCACTGCATTGACTTAAAACTCCAAAGGATACATTTACTGACACATACATTCTTTGATCATTGTACCTTGTCGTCTTTCGTTAGGTAGTAGAGGGACGGTGGAATAAGTAGGCTAACGCCGTTAACAGCTTCCTGCACTCATCCCTCAAACATGTGTCTGCTGCATGCAATGCAGTGAACTGAGGGCTCATGGGCTACCCATCAATCAACGACTACATCACCTAATGTAACTTGTGTTGCAGTGGAGGAAGGAAGGAATGTCAGGAATGATTTCATTCTTCTCCTTGTTGCAAACAAGCCAGCCAGCAAGCAAGGAAGAGCAAGGTAGTTAAGACCAATGCATTAATCACCTATTCTTTTTTCAATTTCTGATTTGTGACTACCATGTCTCAGCCTCAGGGAATTTTAACCCATTAGTCTGCCTGGGAAACATCTATCCCTAAAACTGCTCTTACCTGCCACCCAGAATATCACCAAACACCTACAATGTACCAAGTGCAATGCCTTCACTATCATTTAATTCCAAGAACTCTGATAAGCAATAGCTCTTTTTATGTTCTCTTTACAAGAAAACCCTCAGAGATGTCAAGGCTCAGTCAATCTGAATCCAAAGTTTATTATGCCATGCCAGGCCACCTTTCAGCAACCAGAAGAGTCCTAATGCATTATGTTTGGTAGCAGAGCTCCCTTTTTCTCTCCAGGGTACATCACTTAGAGGGCCAAAGAAGCCTTTAATATAGAGTGGAGAGAAGGGTCCAATAAAAAGCCAAGAAAAGAACTGTCTTACCAGATTTTCTCTAACCAAAGGTAAGGTAAAAGAAGTGTTTAGGAAGTAATGCCAGCAGATTTCACATAAGTGCAGGGATAAGGCAATCCTCAGTAAAGTGTATCCTAGACCATTAATCACATTTTGGGAAAGTCTCAGCTCTACTCCACTTTTAGAATAAACACCACAGGTTAGCTAAAGCTTTTGTTGAAGAAGTATTGTATTTATAATCCTAAACTATATGTAAGAATGCTCTCCATTGAAGGTAAAGTACATTTCCACTTGTCATCAGGAACAACACATATCTTAGCTCTTCACAAAATTTCCCTGTACCCAAGAAGTAGAAAAGATACTGGAGGTAAAAAAAGAAAACTTTAAGAGGGTAAAATATATAAAGCTTTATGTCATTGTCACCAAATGCTTTCAAGGCCCAGAGAACTAGCCAAGTGGCTAAAAGTACAGCAGTAGGTGGTGTGGGGAGGTTAGATTAAAAAAAAAAAAAAAAAAAAATCCTTAGTGATGAAGATGCAGGATGGGGCCAAACTTTTTCTTTAACTTTGCTTTAAGATGCCAGAAAAAAAGGAGATAAAGTCAAGCCACATCTGCTGATAAAGAGGGGGAAACTTCCTACCAGGGCATGGGGAGGAGTTGAATGTTTTTGAAAACAAAGCCTTCACTCACCTAGAATCTTTACTAGGATTTCCCTTCCCCGAGACAACTCTTGAGTCTGTAAAAGAGAAACAAAGACAGAGCCACCTCCAAGCCCCCTCCCCCTTTAAATGGCCCTGATTTGTCAGGTAAGGTTAAGGGGAAAATATAGCAAAGTCTCCCAAACACAGGAGCCAGTGCAGGGATGTGTCAGCTTAGGTTGATGTTGAAGTAAATAACAAAGGCAAGAGCAGAGTACTCTGAAAGAAGGTCCTAGGTACATCTCTAGAAAGGCATGTACAGCTAAGCCCACTGCCCAATAATCAAGATTTCAAATTAATCCTTTACTAATCTCTGCTGCCCTTGGCGATGAGTGGGTATTTAGAAGACAGGATCTTAAGTGTTGTTTTATGTAAGTGTAAAGGATTTCTAGCCAGGGAAGGAAGAAACAAGGAACTGGATCCTGCCCATCTCTCTTCTATCCATTCCAACTGAAATACCGCAGGGAAAATGTACAAAGCTTCAAGTACAAAGCTTCAAGTTCTCTTGTCTCCTCTTTCCCACAAATTATGCGGCAAAGGGCTTAGGTAATTTGCAAAACTAAAGGAGACATAAAATGGGAATGAAGAAGGAAGTAAAATTGCTATGAATCCAACAGATCCAGGGTAGACTGGTTTAGCCAGCACTTTTGAGTCAAACAAAACCCTGCGGCCTGTATTTGTTTTTTTTCTGTTGGCACTGCTCACTAGACCCTCCACCCAGGTCTGTGTTTTCAACTTTTGACTCTAGCTACAGTGAGAACAAAAGGAAAGGGCAGAAGACAAATAATGGTACCATAACTGCAGTATCAATTCTGAAATAGATCGGTCTTGTGCCCTTCTCCTCAGACCCGCTACCTAAGCATCAAATGTTTCTTCTCTTCCCCCACCAGTTAGAAGCCATTTGGTATCTGGTTTTACATTGCACTTGCTCCTTTCCTTCAAAGCATGTGTGCGTCTCCTTACTTCTGTGGTGGGGGTTGGGGGGAGGGAGAGGGAGAACAGGATGTTTACTTAAGAGCTATCTCACTTGCGGTGAGCCTCTTGCAGCTTTGTCTATGCAGCCTCAATGAGTTATTACTCCGCAATTGTGAACAGCAGCTGACCGGACTTGCCCATACAGTTACTCATAAACAAGTATGAGAAACGCCCCAATACTCTAAAGCCCATTTGGATGATGTTTGTGTTATTGCCTACATACGTGAGCGGGTAACTCATCCCTCTTCTGCAGACTGGCTTAAATAAAGCAATTTAGGGGTTTGAAGTTGTGCATTTTCAACATGCCCAGAAAGGCAAATGTGAAGTCTAAAAGCTGTTGATTCCTTGGGGGAGGAGAAAGAAATCAATTGGGCAAGTCAAGATGCCAAGAGGGGAACAAGGAAAAGGTGAGCCAGATTCTAGAAGCAGCCAATGCAACTGTATAGGTCAGCTACACCTACTGGGTGTATTCCTAGGCTATTTCTGAAGTGTCCAGTGACAGGTGTGTAGCTTTGCGTAATGAAGGTTGCTATTTAGAGTCTTCTACCCTGCCAGTGACCCGGGTGGGGTCCAGATGTGGTGACTCTCTCTTCACCCCTTAAAGCCAACATTCCATTCATTAAGCTTCAGTGGGGTATGAAAAAGGGATGGGCCAAGAGAGGGTTAAGTGTGGCTTACGTATGACAGACTGCCAATGCGCAGCAAGAAGGGCCGATGTGGGAAAAGAATGGACCAGAAGGATCCCTACCACCACTGCCCCAACTCTAGGCTTGCTTTAAAAATATGTCTTCACTCACAATTGTACAACTTTTTGAACACATACACAGTTATCCATACAGTATATCCCACTTCATTACCAACCACTCCCTGAACATCCCCACCCATCATCCCTTTGCAAAACTGAATTGCACAGAGGATCAAACAGAAAACCCACAAAGCCATGAAGATCAGAGGCTCAGACTGCCTTCAGTAACACTGAGTGCCGGAAGTCAATGGGGACACTTGGATTAAGATCAGTGTGAGAGGGGGAAAGTCAACCACACAACAAAGGAAACTATACTTTATTAAACTGGAGAACAAAAACATAATACTGGGGACAATGAGATTTAAAAAAAAAAGAATGGCTAGAAGACAGGCAAGTGCAAGTGGTCACAAGGAAGGGACAAGACGGGTGGGCTGTGGTATCTGGGCACCTCAAATGTGCAGACGCACACCCCGTCCCCTCGAGCCCCCTTGCACTTCTACCAAAAGCCAATACAATCAGATCTTCAGAGATGTGTCCTGGCCTTCTTCCTGCAGCCCGTAGCCGGCTTCACCTTCAGCCCTGGACAGTCATGTAGGGTCTTTGCTGGAGAAAACAGATTTTCCAACCATAGGTCTGCTCCACAAAGCAGCAGTTTCAGCTCCCGAAGAAGTTTTCTCTCCTAGTTGTGCTCACCACAGAAGCCAGGAGCCCTTGGTCAAAGCCCGAAATCTCAAAGAAAAATGTCAAACCTTCAGAACTAGTTATTTTATTAAATGATATTAATACACATTTCAAAAGGATTTCATTGTTGTTGCCTCTAAAGCATGTACTTTTGTTTTCCACACTGAACACGTGAGAATATCATTCAACATATCTAATTTAATCTTAACAGGCACCCCCGCTCATTTGAAAAAGGGGAGGGAGGAAAAAAAAGGGGGGGGGGGAGGAAGCAGTATCTTACAGCGGCTTCAAAACAATTAACAGCTGAAGCTTAATTCTGCATGACCCGGTAACTTCAGGATTGATGGTGAATATTCTGCAATTAGGAAGTTTAGCATATTCACATTATCCAGATAGGTTAGCTGTACCATATGTATCACAAACATTGTATTCCTGGGATCGTAAAGGATAAAAGTCCTACTCTCTGATCTTTTTACCCTCCCTGGCATCAAATCAAAATCCGTTTATGCTCACCTTTTGGGAGGGCAGAGGGAAACCTGGAGAGGGGCTGTCACCTAGGCTGACTGGAGAGTAATCTCTCAGTCCCTCAGGACTCGATTTCTGATACTGTCACTGAGTTTTAAGCAGTACCAGTGTATTCACAACCCCCCACCAATTCTCTGTCTGTGATTTTACAGTGAGCACCAAGGACCAAAGTAACAACTTTGTATATTCTGCTTTCATAGAAATCATGTCCTTGCCAAGACACACTATGTTATGCTTTCTTTAAAAAAAATCTTGTTTATTATATTTTTAAACTCAGGTTGAAATACAAAAGTCAGAGCATGGGCACGGAGTTTTAAATCACAGACACAGAAAGAATAAAACCCCTTTGTTTCATGTTATGAATACCAGAATTGTCTTTTTTGTTTCACTATATCACATATATACATTGTCGTCTTCATTTACTGCTGTAGACAGATTTCCTTAAAGTTAACAGCTGACAGTCACATACAAATCCTCATTTCCATCCTGAAACACTCAATGAGGATTTTGTAGCTTAAAAAACAAAACACCCCCACAAAAGAGCCCCACCCTTCAAAGTCCATCTTTTACACTGTACAACAAGGTCTTCCTTTCATGTATTAGTCATCATGCTTTTGTGGACAATTACCCTGCCCCAACATTTGGGAAGCCACTTTCCTGACATCCCCACATTTTCTGATAAAATCAAATGGTCAGAGAGCCTTTTCAAGTAAACGCTACTTTTAGCTTAAACAAGAGCAGCAGCAAGAATTCACATTCTTTTACTCTAGAATGAAAAACATCCCACTTAATTTCTGCAAATAAAAAAAAATCAATTTCAGTTTTGAGTCAATTAAAACTCTCCTTTCCCCTCCCCCACCCCTCCCCTTCCTCTTGCTCACACTTTTCCCTTACACAAATGTCTCAGGACTCAACGTAACTATATTGTTTCTTTGCTTTGCTACACTATATACCCCAGCCCACACACAAGGTCACGGCATCATACATTTTTGTGGGGGAGAGCTACAGGGCAGAATGTTTCGAGAGGGTCAAAGACAGAACAGGCTGGTTTCAGACCAGAAATGCATCAGGGAGATGAAGGACTTGCAGCCTCCTAACCACAGAACACATGGTAAGCCCTAATAAATAACATGGAATAAGTTACACAAGAATTCCCGAACTGTGACGCACACCTGGTTCAAGCTGCTCTTGATCTGAAAAGCACGTTTATGCTGACACAAAGAATCCTCTCTGTCACTATGTTGTCCATCTCCCCCTCTTTAGTATTTCGCTAGAGGAATCCAAAGCAATCCCTATACTTCCTGCAGCTCTATACTCACTTGGAAGAAAATATGAAACTTCCTAGGATCCCCTAAAAAAAGAACACATATTGTTTTACTCATCTAGTTGGATGTTACCAGTGTGTATATGTTGGGGTAAGACACTAAATAATATAAAATAATAGCAAAGCAGTATTTGCTTTTCAGTGTTCCTTGATATAAAGTTATAAACACTCAAAGTGTACGGATTGTCTTTTTTCCCCAGTACTAGTTGCGGAAATATAAAGAAGCCTTTCAGTTTGGGGAGAAGGAAAGCCTGCCATTCTCGGGTAAAATGACTAAGGGCAGAAACATTCTTTATTTCCTGGAGGGAGTGGAAGGTGAGGATAAGGCTTGAGCCTTGAAATGTGACAGGCTGCTAGCTGTAGAATGGGGTAAATTTGGATTCTCAGGCCCTCCTGGTTCTCTGTAAAGAGATGTATACCCACTTGTCACTAAAACACTCCTGAAAAGGAATAATGTATGCAAAGATGCTATTCAACCCCCTTCTTGGAAATACCAAGAATGGGGGTAAATACAGGACTAGGGCAAGGAGGAAAGAAAGATACAGGCCAATAGTCCCCTTTCCCTGCTACTTCACCTTTGCTGAAAACCATCAACAAGTATCACTTACATGTGGGAGGCACCATGGTAAAAATGTCTACCTCTTACATTAAAAAATTCAGGAATAAGATTTCAGTTGCGCCTTTAT
This sequence comes from Hyaena hyaena, assembly GCF_003009895.1. NCBI lineage: Eukaryota > Metazoa > Chordata > Mammalia > Carnivora > Hyaenidae > Hyaena > Hyaena hyaena. The sequence continues at coordinate 707,802 of NW_024080913.1, read as the reverse complement.
AACAATTGTCAACTGTAGTGACTTTTCTTCCTGACCAAAGCAGACGTGAAAACTGAGAGAAAAAGTCGATCAAGAAAGAAAAGCAGGAAGCATGGGCACGGTGCAGGACACGCCAAACTACAAAAGTCTCCCATCCTTGTTCATGAGCGATGGGCAGGTCACACGGCACCATTAATGGTTCCTTTCTCTAACTCCACATTGGAATCACCTTCTTTTAACCCGGAGATTATCTTTAACCCCTTCTCTTTCATTCCAAGGATGAAGAGGAATAATGTTTACTAGTATAGAAGGACACCTGTATCTCCGCAAAGTTAATGACAGTTCTTTAGAATAGGCTTAAAAAAAAAAAAAAAAAAAAGATTTTAGGAGAAAGGTAAAGAACCCAACTTCAATAGGTCTTTAAAAACAAAACAGACCAAACTTGAAAGGTCCACAGCCTCCCACCTATTTCCCTCTGTGACATCTCTCGGCTTGTCAGCAGGGCACAGAGCATACAGGAAAGAGAGCCAAGCTGGTCTTCATAGTTGCTCAACGGGAGAGAGAGGGGGACAGGAATCCTCCCATTGACTACCTGATAAGCCAAGCCCAAATAACATCCCAACATTGCACATTATTCTCTGTACTGATGGAAGTTTTATTTCAAATGTAATACTCTTCAGTAAATAGGGTAAGGTAAGACTTGTTTTCCTCCCCACCCCTCAAACCCCCAGCCAAATGGAGTGGCTTTGGTTGTGTTTCTTTGCCCCCCACCCTCTATAAAATACAAGTAGCCTGGGTAAGTGCGGTGGAAGAGTGGACTGGATGGGATAGTGAAATGCAAGCATGTATGACTTTTTAATTTGGAAAGGAGGCCCTTTGTCATTAAAAAATAATAAATCAAAGGAAGGAAAACAAATAAAAACAATAATAAACCAAACTCCTACTTCCAATGCTCTCTAGACTGTCCAAAATGCTTTTCCCTTGGTTTCCATCAGTACCTGGGAGGGAAGAATGGGCGTTTTGGTGCAAAGAACGGAGGGCCCCTAGCAAACGGTGGCCTGGGTCTCTTTAGACTGTGGAATGGGTCTCTGCTGAGAAAAGGTTCCCTAGGCCGAAAGTCTGGCCGGGGATTCCGCAAAATCATACCACTCCGGTTGATGGCGTCGCGGTGTGAGGGACCCAGGTGGGGGCCACTGCTGCTGTTGCTGCCCCCCCCACCTCCTCCTCCATGGGCTGGGCCCAGGTGCTCCAGAGAATGGGAGGGTAGGCTGAGGCTCTCTCGTACACGGCTAAGGCCAGGGCCGTTGAGGTCCCGTTGGGTGGGGCCCCCATGGTCCCTGGGTCCTGGGAGCACCCCAAAATGCTCAGCCAGGGTCCCTTGAAGAAGGGAACTATGGTCCTTGGGAAACACTGCCACAGCCCCCGCCACTCCGTGCTCTGCCAGTGGTGGGGCTGGGAAGGGCACGACCCCAGAGTGGTCAACGGGGGGTGGAGGAGGAGGTGGAGCAGAAAAGGGACCACCACTCCCACCACTGCCGCTATGTTCCCCAGGGGGGGGAGGAGGGGGTGGGGCGGGGAAAGGAACTCCGCTGTGCTCTCCCGGAGGAGGGGGTGGGGCAGCATGGGCCAGGGCCGCCTCTTTTGTGAAGGGGTTCGAAAGATCCACAGTGGGTAGATGAGTGGGTGCCTCTCGAGAGAAGATACCACCGTGATCCTTAGGAGGGGCAGGCGGGGCAGGCGATGGCCCCACTGGCTCTCTCTGGAAGGGTGTCCCATGTTCCAAGGGGGATGGGGGGAGATGATGCTCAAATGTTGAGTTGAAACTGTTGGAACGGAAGCTGCCGACACTTTCCTGAAATGGGGGTGCCCGTTCCTTGTACGGTGCCGCTTTAAAGCCAGTGAGGCCTCCGCTGCCCCCACCCCCAAGGGACGCCAACTCAGAGGCACTGGTGGGGCCATTGTCAAAGGAGCTGCCTGAGGTGCTCAGATCAAACCAACCCACCCTGGAAGCCTCGCGCCCGTGTCCTCTATTTCCCTTCCCAGGAACTCGGACGGACTCTACGGTCTGTATCGGCTCCCCCGACATCCTCCTATTGGACGCATTATGATAACCCAAGGTTTCTATGGGGGCCCCCTTCTCTTCAGTGCTGTCAGGCAAGTCTAAGCAGGAGGAGGACACTCGGGTTTCTATGCGGTAGTGCTCTTCTTGCTGCTGCTGCTGCTCAGTGGCCGTCAGGCTGGGCTGGGCGAGGTTTGGGAGACCGACACCATCACCTGAAGTGCCCTTGCTGGGGGCCTGGCCAAAATGCTTATCGTCTGAGGGCTTTCGTGAGGCATTTTTAAGCATATTCTTAAACTCAATCGTCGACGTGGTGGAAATGGTGGGGGCCAGGACTTTCTCCACGCCTGGTGTGGGTGGGTGGCCCGTGGGAGCAGCAAGGGTATTCTGCGGAGAGAAAAGGGAACGATGTGGGACTGGGTGAGGAGGGTCTGGGTACTGCTTCTGTGGCAACCCGAGGTGGCCAGTGGTAGACTGAGACAAGCTATTGTGGTTGGAGTCAGGGGTGAAAAATGAATCATTCTTACTCGGTGACGGTGACCGGTCAGACCCCGGTTCACTCCCTCTTATGCTGAAGGCACCAAAGAGCCCGGGGGAAGAGGAGAGACGGTCACAATTCTCACTAGAGTCCAGGAGGGCCCTTACAGATGGAGGGAAGGCAGACTTTACCCCGCATTCTTGGGCCCTGTGGCTATAGCTGGAGAGAATCGGCTGGTATCCGGTGGTATCAGAGAGCTTGCTTGCCTTCAGGATAGACTTGGATGGCTTCTTCTCTAGGTTCATCATGGCACACGGTGGAGGCCCTGAGTATTCAAAATCGCGGTAATCCTCATCTTCCTGGAAAGAAGTATCCGGATAGAACTTCTCCTGTGAAGAGTCCATCAGGGAAGATGGTCTCTCCATTCCATCCGAAGGCTGCTTATAGGGTGAATCACTGCCCAGGCCAAAAGGTCGATACACAGACACAGAATTGGAGAGCTCCCGGGGGTAGCTTTCCTCTCGCCCAGAGGGGGGCGATCTTGTACTGCTGGGTGTCGAGGACCCAGGGCTAATGATCTTAGAAAGCAGGGACATGGTATCCACACTGCTGGATGTGGGCTTGTCCATCATCTCATCCTGGGTGGGCGTCCCACTCCGTTCGTCCCGCACAGGGGTTCCGTCAATGTTGTCGACTGACGTGCTGGTAGGGCCGCGCTGGAAGTCTGAGGGGTGGCTTTCTGCGGGGGCACTGGAGCCCAAGCTGCTCAGGATAGGGATGTTTAAGTTTAAGCCACTGAAACCAGGATTACCTTTTAAGAAGTTGTGGATCTTCATTTCCAGGCTTGGAGAGGTGGACTCAGACTCCAGCTTTGGCTTGGACATCTCTGAAGATTGGCACATGGCAACTTCAGCAGGTGGGGCGGCAGGGCTCGTACTGTGGGTTCCTGTAAACCCCATAGAGTTGGATGGTAGCTTAAAAGTAGTGCTTGGGAGCCCTGGGCTTTGCCCCATTGAGGCCTTGCTAGCTGATGTAGAAGAGACTTCGGAAGCGGATGAATTAGGAGAATAGTTGAAGCTTTTAGGAATGAAGGATTGGGTACTGGAGGACAGACTTCTTCCTTTTATGCTGGAGACAGTGGTGGTGGCAGGGGAAGCGGGCGTGCTCTGGGACGCAGCCTCACTGGCTGGGACTGGGTTCCCAGTAACGCTCTGAAGTAAAGATGACAGGCCTGCAGAAACAGAGATTAGAGGAGTTACAAAGAACAACTGCCTGCCTTCCAATAAAAACACTGTAGGCCCATCGGGTATTCTCATTCATTCCAGCGGGGACCAGACAGGCGTTGAAGTATGAGGCCAAAGGGAATCCAGACCAAACAAGCAACGGCTAAATGTCATAGAAAATACTGGACCTATTTCTCAATATAAAGAGAGCAAATTACTGAAATGTTTCTAGCACAGTCATCAAACAAGTCCAACATGGCACAATAAAAGGCAACAGGAAAGGGGAGATTTTAGTGTCAGAATCATTCATAGTTTCAACAAGACAAAGCGGGAAAAGAAAGGAGGCAAAATCATCCGTAAAATAACACTTTAAGCCAGTATTTCTTAATGTTTGATCTGTGGAACTGTTTCTCTAAATGCAAACAGATATTCCTTTCTAGCCTCCACAACTGTTTCTAGTAAGTTAATGAACACTGTTATTCTCAAGAGAGAGATCGCATATGCACAATGCTGAAATTTATTTGAACAAGACACTTTTTTCAAACATCTCCTGCTAGACTCTGGGGCAACCATGGTTTAGCTAACATTTTTTAGTTGTAAAATGTAGCAACAGTAAACATACAAACACACACCACAAAGACTTACAAAGCTAGATCATCTTATAGCTTGGAAAATTCAAGAATTATTCATCTACCCAAGCTGACACTGATGAGATTCAACCCTACTCACTGATAGACAAAACCTCAGAAGCTCTAAGAAAGAATTCTCTGGGGCAAACGCTGAAGTCCACCAAAGCAAACTGCTCCTGTAGAAAATTCTCATTAGAAAAATACTTGACAAAGAGATAATAGGAGGCCCTATAAATTCAATCAGATTTTAGAAAATTTACCCAATTTCTGGTCATAAATGAAAACCTTTTGTGCATACTTCACCCAAATGTATAGCTTTTAGTCGTACACTAAAACTGTTCCTTCATAATGGTGTGATGAAAGAAAATAGTATTTCATATGGTACTTAACGTTTCTTCAAAATTTCAATTTTAATACATATTTACTAAGAGACTTAAGCTCTGAAGAATTCTGAGGTTGCTCCATCCTTGGGACATTTGTAACTGCCATCTACTTCTATATAATGGCTTATGATTTTTATGGCTATCCAATATTCACTAATATCTGAATAATTCAAATAATATTTCAATTTTCCTCCTGGGGAAAACAAAACAAAACAAAACATGTTTCATTTCCAAAAAGTTCTCTGGTTATAGAACTTTCCCCTTATAACAGTTTGCTTTAATTTTAGCAGCCACTGTTCATACCAAAATCAGAAGTTTTGGTAGAATATATGATGTCATGATTTTTAAAGAGATATTTCAGCAGATCTTTCAGATACTTCCAAAAGATCACCTTGTTAAGCCAGACATTACTCAGATTTCTGATAATAGGTGAGAGTCTCTTACCATTAAATATTTTTCTTCAATCTTTTTATATTTAAATTTACTTATTTCAGAGAGAGCGAGAGTGAGCACGCTGTCGGCACAGAGCCTGACTCGTGAGGTCATGACCTGAGCTGAAATCCAGAGTGAGACGCTTAACCAACTGAGCCACCCGTGCGCCCCTGACTTTCTTCAATCCTACCAGGCCATACTCCATGGGACCTTTTGCCCACTGAAGTCATTCTTTTGTGTTGAAAATCTGTCACTAGTGGCTGTGGGTGACACAATCAGATTCCTGAGAGTCTCTGCAGGTGTTTAAAAATGCTTCTATTTAAGTTGTTAGACAAAGGTTTTTCTTTTTAAGTCAAGAATTCCACTTTCTACAAGGAAATGATGAAGTACCCAGTTACTCCACAAAGATGGTTTTCTGGGGTCCCCAGAAACCAATTCTGTTAGAACACCTAGCTCTGTTCACATTCTGCCTGATGAGAAAGCCCACATGCCGTGGGTGCAATCACCTACTGAAAGAAAAAGCTGTAAGTATTATTAACATCCCCTGGAGGCTCCTGGTTGAGAACTCTGATACAGAGTTAAATTGCTATACTGAAGATACCGCTCTGGTATTTGTAATTCATCGCATTAATTATACCGAGGTGCTAAATAAAGATTGTGTTGGTGTCTGGAGGTTTTGAGAAGAGAGAGTAGGTAAGTTTTATGAAAAAAATGTTAGAAGCAGTTTTAGACACAACACAGATAATTAACACAGTTGAACAGAGAGGCTGAAATGAGCTAGAGATTACAGGTATAGAGATGTGCTATGCCTACAAACAGAGGCCTCCAGAGTAAGACCTAAAAAAAGAAAACCATGTCTCATAGGAGTTTTGAGAGTAGACTGACCTTTCCTACCGTCTGGAGCTTTGGTTAACATTAGAAATGTAAGCCTCCACATGCACTAACCAGTACTAAGAGCCGGAACAAATGCGGCCCCGGGAGGGCTCCTGGCGTAGGGGAGGAGTCCTGGAGTCCAGGCAAAAAATCTGGCTTTTGGTCTCAACTCATCACTGACTAGATAAATTCGGACCTGAAGCAGGTCGCCTCAACCCACTGAGCCTTACTCTCCTCACCTGAAAAGGAGCGGATTAGATTAGATGGTATTTTGTCTCTTTCAGATTTGACATTTTATAATTCTATGAACGCCAACTTGTAGATGAGAAACACCGAGAAGATAATGAATTGGCTATATGATACATGTCATAGCTACAGATTCTTCAGAATTGGAACCCAGAATTAAGCCAGAGACAGACACTCACAACACGATCCCCTGGCACACGTCTGCCTACCTTGCAGTGCAGGGGCTGACTGCGTCTGCGTTTTGGAAAGAGCAGACAGAATGCTCTCTGGGGTGATCTCCACCTTTGAGAGTATATTTGCCAGAGGGTTGTGAGCCGGCGTTGGGGCAGGCGCAGGTGTTTTCAGGCCGCTGCTGAGGTTGCTGGGGCTTGTAGGAGTTCCTGGAGAAGGTCTTGATGCAGGACTGACCCCTAGTGGCAGAAAGATTAACTCAACAAAATGCGATTCAAATCGACCATTGCATTCACCATACTTTCCACTCACTCAAAGGAGTTTGGTATGTTTAACAACAGAAAGGCTTCTGTGACGGGATCCACAAACAGAGCATATCATGGCTCGGACAAAGGAAAAAATATGAAAATTAGGTTAAAATCCATTCCTGTCTACTTGGAACACCTCTGGGGTAAATAAGTATTAAGGTGTTTTTTTAGATTTTTTAGTTTTGAGAGCCAAAAGACTTAAGGAACCTACTTTTTTCTCTACCAAATGGAATCTACACCACAGAGTCTTATAGGTGTTCAATAAATACTATTGGCTCACTACGATCAACTGTATATATAATTGTATATATAACTCAACCCACTGCATAATTCTATGTGATTAATACATCATTTACTTTTGAAATGGTCTTTAAAATAGATTATATAAGCAACTTCCTTCACATCTTTACATTTTATTTATTTTTATTTTATTTATTTAAAAAATGTTTTTAAATGTTTTATTTATTTCTGAATGAGAGAGCGAGCGAGCGTGAGCAGGGGAGGGTCAGAGAGAGAGGGAGACACAAAATCCGAAACAGACTCCAGGCTCTGAGCTGGCTGTCAGCACAGAGCCCGACGCAGGGCCCGAACCCATGAACCGTCAGATCATGACCTGAGCTGAAGTGAGACGCTCAACCGACTGAACCACCCAGGCGCCCAATATTTATTTATTTTTTAAAGCAAGCTCCATGCCCAACATGGGGCTTGAACTCATGACCCTGAGGTCAAGAGTCCCATGCTCTGTGAACTGAGCCAGCCAGGTGCTCCCACATCTTTATATTTTATTTAAAACACTTTGCTAATTTTTAGTTCAGAAAAAAAGTATATAATAAAAATAAGAGAAAATTCTTGAATGACAAAAAATATGAATAGGTAGGATATTTCACAAAGAAAAATAAAAATGAAAAAAGTTTTACCCACACTGTTAATTTAAAAAAAAGGAAATTAAAACAAATTATTATTATTTTTAGTAATCTCTATATTCAACGTGGGACTTCAACTCACAAGCCTGAGATGAAGAGTTGCATGCTTGAGGCACCATGCTTGATTTAGTCGGTGGGGTGTGCAACTCTTGATCTCAGGGTTGTGGGTTTGAGCCCCATGTTGGATGTAGAGATTACTTAAAAAAAATTTTTTTTAATGTTTTATTTATTTCTAAGAGACAGAGAGAGACAGCATGAGCAAGGGAGGGTCAGAGAGACAGGGAGATACAGAATCTGAAACAGGCTCCAGGCTCTGAGCTAGCTGTCAGCACAGAGCCTGATGCGGGGCTCAAACCCATGGACCGTGAGATCATGACCTGAGCCGAAGTCGGACGCTTAACTGATCGAGCCACCCAGGTGCCCCTCTACTTGAGTTTATTTTCACTAAAATTCCTATGAAGAAAAAGCCCTATATACTCATCAACCATTTAGGAAGGGTTGTGCATAGATTTTAGCATCAAGGTTGTTCATTAGAGTATTCCTTAAAACAGTGAAAAACTGCAAACATACCAGATGTCTAATTATTATAGAGTTAAATTCATATATAATATGCTTCAATTATTCAAAGAAAAACTATTAGAAATATGTAATCTACCAAAACTTTCACACGCGCTCTCTCTCTCTCTCTCACACACACACACACACACACACGTAAGGTTAGACACACCTGGTGTCTTTCAGGGTAGAAGGACTGCAGATATTCATTTTAATCCCTTATTTTCTTATTTTTCTATAATGACTATGTATTGGTTTTATTTTTCAATTTAAAAAGTCACTGTTAATTTAAGAAAAAAATCAACAACAACCTCAGACTGATGGTTCACTTGGAAAGATAAAAATAAGCCTTTTAGCTTCTCTGTGGGGCTTACTTACCAGTATTTTTCATGACTGATGTCAGGCTGCTAAGGATGGAACTGATCTTTGCCAGGTCCACATTAGCCAGGTTTGGCAAAGCCAATGCTGGAGAAGGGGACAGAAGAGAAGTATTCACAGGCTTCGGAAGAGGTGGCGTTGCTGTCATGGTCACAGGCACTGGGGTACATGAAGAGGCCTTTGAGACACTTTCTGTTGGCTTCGCAGGTGCAGCAGTGGATGCGGCTGACTTCTCCACAGGTTTCTCCTTCCTGTCCTCTACTGTGTAAAGAAAAGAGGTGAGACTACATTACTGCCTTCCAGACTTGACCTCCTGTATGAAACATGTCCTAGTATTTGCTGATTTGGGAGTATCAAGCACGATGCTTTAGAGAAAAATCATTCACTCCCTTCACGCTTTTAATATAAGTCCTGCTCTTTATGTTCCTCCTCACCTTCAATACATGCTTAAAATAAGTTTCCCAAATTCATTTTCTATCTGTTCAAAGATTTCTTTGCATTTTCTTAGTATTTGTGTATTAAATTTGTACATTTCTGGGTTCCTGTTATTTGGTACACATGTGTTCTTTTAGTTACAATATTTATAGTCATAAATTATCCTGTCTTTTCTTCTCCATAAACCTGAGAGCTTTCTAAGACATAGAAACTTATGCATTAAATCCAACAAAACTCCAACTGCCTAATAAGAATAATTTTATAAAAGCCAGGATGTCAGAGAAACAATGCCCGAATCCAGGTTGTTTGTATGCATGTGTATACATGTTGGTTACTATGTATTTAATCTCCACACCCAACAGGGAGCTGGAACTCCTGACCTCAAGATCAAGAGTCACATGCTCTTCTGACTGAGCCAGCCAGGTGCCCGAGAGCCTGGGAGACTTTTCACTCAGTGTGGAGCTTGAACTCACCACCCCCAAGGTCAAGAGACACATGCCTACTGACAGAGCCAGCCAGGTGCCCCCAGGTTAATTTTGAAATTGTGGTTAATGGGGGCGCCTGGGTGGCTTAGTCGGTTAAGCGTCCGACTTTTGCTTAGGTCATGATCTCGCGGTTCGTGGGTTGGAGCCCCGCGTCGGGCTCTGTGCTGACTGCCAGCTCAGAGCCTGGAGCCTATTTCAGAGTCTGTGTCTCCCTCTCTCTCTGACCCTCCTCTGCTCACGCTGTCTCTCTCTCTCCTAGAAATAAATAAAAAATATTAAAAAAAAGAAAGGAAAGAAAGGAAGGAAGGAAGGAAGGAAGGAAGGAAGGAAGGAAGGAAGGAAAGAAAGAAAGAAAGAAAGAAAGAAAGAAAGAAAGAGAAAGAAAGAGAAAGAAAGAAAGAAAGAAAGAAAGAGAAAGAAAGAAAGAAAGAAAGAAAGAAAGAAAGAAAGAAAGAAAGAAAGAAAGAAAGAAAGAAAGAAAGAAAGAAAGAAAGAAAGAAAAATTGTGGTTAATGAACTGTAGCTTTGGAATCTTGGAAGGTCAAGAGTATAAGTGCCCCTCTTTCTACCACAGTGCTGTTCAACAGAATGTAATTCAAGCCACACATGTGAATTTAACTTTTCTAGTGGCCACATTAGGAAAAAAGAGTAGGGGGTGTTGGGGTGGCTCAGTCGGTTAAGCGTCTGACTCTTAAGATTTCAGGTCAGGTCATGATCTCACAGTTTGTGAGTTCAAGCCCTCCACTGAGCTCGAAGCCTGCTGGGGATTCTTTCTCCCTCTCCCTTCCTTCCTCTCTCCCTCTCTCCCCCTCTCTCCCGCAAAATAAACATAAATAGACTTAAAACAGTTAAAATTAACTGTAATTATGTATTTTACCTAAGTATCTCTCAAATATTTTCATTTCAATACACTGTAAATATAAAGATTATTGAGATATTTTCACTTTTTTGGGTCCTAAGTAGTCTGGTCCCAGAATCCAGTGTGTATCTTTTATTTTAAAAAAATATTTATTTATTTTTAAGGGGGAAGGGCGGGAGTAGGGGTGGACAGAGAATCCAAAGCAGGCTCCACACTGACAGCAGAGAGCCCAAAGCAGGGCTCAAACCCATGAACCATGAGATCATGATCCGAGCTGAAGTTGGACGCTTAACCAACCGAGCCACCCAGGCACCCCAGTATATATCTTTATTTTTACTATTATTATTAAAAAATTTTTTTTCTATTTATTTATTTTGAGAGAGAGAGAGACAGCATGAACAGGGGAGGCACAGAAAGAGAGGGAGAGAGAGAAGCCCAAACAGGCTCTGCACTAAGTGCAGAGCCCGATGCAGGACTTAAACACACAGAAATGGTGAGATCGTGACCCGAGTTGAAACCAAGAGTCGGATGCTTAACTGACTGAGCCACCCAGGTGCCAACCCCTCACTGGCAGTATGTATCTTTAAATTAGAGCACAACTCAAGCTGGATAAACCACACTTCAAATGCTCAACAGCCACAAATATTTAGTGGCTATATGAACAGAACCGATCTTGAGCAATGATTCTTAGCTCATGTGGCATACCAAATCCTGAACCAGGATAAAGATACCTTGCTGTTTTAATCTAATCTTGCTGCTCGCAAAACACATAAGGAACAAGGTGCCCATTAATCACATAAGGACATACCAATGATTTTTGACCCATCATCTTCCACATCTGAGAGTTCCATGTCTTCCACATCACGATTATCTGTCACAGGCTCTGGTGTGGCAGACTTCTCACTCTCCATGGCTGGCGACTGGGATTCCTCACCTCCCATTCCCTGAAAAGGAGACTCAGAACCAGTTGGAGAAGGAGCATCCATGCTTGGGGAAGGGACTGGTGATTCTTCAGGATCAGGAAGGGTTGACTTCAACTGATCCAGCTTCTTCTTCAAATTGTTCACTCGATTAGCAAAGGTCTTGTATGCCTAAAAGAGAAAAAGAAGAGTTATTCCTCTGAGAAAAGGACTAAGGTACTACCATTTTGACTCTGACCATATTTCCTCATTATTATTAACTTAGCACTGGTACAAAACAAACAAACAAACCAGGGGCACCTGGGTTGCTTAGTCAGTTAAGTGTTTGATGTCTCAGGTCACAATCTCACAGTTCAGGAGTTTGAGCCCCACATCCAGCTCTCTGCTGTCAGCACAGAGCCCGCTTGGAATCTTTTGTACCCCTTTCTCTTTACCCCTCTCCTAGCCACACGAATATGCTCTCTCTCTCAAAAATAAACATTAAAAAACCCCAAATCTGTCAAGCATAGAGTAGTTTCCAATCTCTGCTTTTTTCCCTAAATGAATATTTCCATCCATGTAGCTGCCCAAGCTAGAAACATAGAGGCTACCTGTACTTAATCTTCCCTTGCTCTTTTCTATACATCTTCCCAAACCAGTATTTATGGAGAGCCTAAATGTGCTGGCCAATCTTTTAGGTACTGGAGATACAGCAATGACTAAGATGACAGACAAAAATCAAGTCCATAAAGTATAGCCTGGGAAGTCAAACAGTATGCACTTTATTTATTCATTCATTTGTTCATTCATTTATTTATTTAACATTTTTACTTATTATTGACAGAGCATGAGCATGGAAGGGGCAGAGAGAGGAGGAGACACAGAATCTGAAGCAAGCTCCAGGCTCTGAGCGGTCAGCACAGAGCCCAGTGCAGGGCTCGAACTCAAACTGTGAGATCATGACCCGAGCTGAAGTCAGATGCTTAACCGACTGAGCCACCCAGGCACCCCAGTATGGACGTTTTAAAGAAATAAACTTTTGAGGGGCACCTGGGGACTTAGTTGGTAATGTATCCACTTTCGGCTCAGGTCATGATCTCACAGTTTGTGGGTTTGAGCCCCGCATTGGGCTCTGTGCCGACAGCTCAGAGCCTGGAGTCTGCTTCGGATTCTGTGTCTCCCTCTCTGAACTTCCCCTGCTCATGTTATCTCTGTCTCTCAGAAATAAATTAAAACAAAAAAATTAAAAGAAAAATAAAATAAAATAAAACAAAACAAAACCGTTTTAGGTATAAAAAATTACTGTAAAGATTATACAGAGCATTCCCAATTTTCCCTTTTATTAACCTCTAACATTATTATGATACATTTGCCACAATTAATGAACCAATTTTGGTAATTATTTATTAACTGAAGTCCATATACTTCATGCAGATTTCCTTCAAAAATTTTTAAAATGTTTATTTTTGAGAGAGAGAGACAGAGACAGAGACAGAGGATGAGTGGGGGATGGGGGGAAAGAGAGCAGGGAGAGACAGAATCCAAAGATTCTAGATTCCCTCTAGAGAGGGAGACACAGAATCTGAAGCAGGCTCCAGGCTCTGAGCTGTCAGCACAGAGCCCAGGGTGAGACTGGAACTCACGAACCGTGAGATCAAGACCCGAGCTGAAGTCAGACACTTAACCAACTGAGCCACCCAGGCGCCCCTACTCAGTTTTTTCTATTCCAAGATTCCATGCAGGCTACCACAGTGCATTTAGTAGTCACGTCTTCTTAGGCTTCTCTGTAAGCTTGTTAGATTTTCCTTGTTTTGATGACCTTGGCAGTTTTCAGGAGTACTGGTTAGGTATTTTGTAGACTGTCCCTCAAATGAGATTTACCTCATGTTTTTCTTCTGATTAGACTCGGGTTGGGGCGACTGGGTGGCTCAGTTGGTTAAGCCTCCAACTTCAGCTCAGGTCATGATCTCACGGTTGGTGGGTTTGGGCCCCGCGTCGGGCTCTGTACTGACAGCCAGCTCAGAGCCTGTTTCGGACTCTGTGTCTCTCTCTCTCTCTCTGACCCTCCCCTGTTCACACTGTCTCTCTCTCTCTCTCTCACTCTCAGAAATAAATAAAATAAATAAATAAATAAAAATAGACTGGGGTTATAGGTTCTTGGGAGGAAGACCAGAGACGTAAAGCACTATTATCATCACGGCATATCAGGGGTACATATAATCAATATGATGTACCATTGTTGATGTTAACCTTTATCACTTGGCTTCAATTCTATCGATCTGATTATCTTAATGCCAATGACTTAAGATTGTCTTCTTTTTGCTAAGTCTTGGGCCATCAGGTTGTGAAATCATTTTGGTTGGTTGAACAAGCAGCATTATTTTTTTTTTGAGAGAGAGAGAGAGAGAGAGAGAGAGAGAGAGCACCCATGCGCAAGTGCACACACATTGGTGCATGTGGCTGTGTGCAAGCAAAGGAAGGGGAGAGGAAGGAGAGAATTCCAAGTAGCTCCACACCCAGCACGGAGCCTGAGGTCCAGGCTGACCTCAGGAACCATAAGATCATGACCTGAACTGAGATCAAGAGTCAGACATTTAACCAGCTGAGCCACTCAGGTGCCCCAAGGAACATTATTTAAAAAAAAAAAAATTTTTTTAAGTGTTTGTTTATTTTTGAGAGGGAGACAGAGTGTGAGTGGGGAGGAGCAGAGAGAGAGGGAGACACAGAATCCAAAGCAGGCTCCAAGCTCTGGGCTGTTGGCACAGAGCCCTACATGGGGCTTGAACTCACAAACTCCAAGATCATGATCTGAACCGCAGTTGGACACTGAACCAACTAAGTCCCCCAGGCGCCCCTGTTTTTAAAAAGAAATGGAACAGAAAAGAGTATACGAGCGCTGAGCTCTGCTTCTGGATACACTCGAATAGCTTGCACTGGAGTAATCCTCCCACCACGAACAGGTGGGAAAGCCAGATACACGCACACTCGTACTCCCACGCGTGCATGCACACACACGGTCAGCGTGCTTGAGGGTGCTGAGGCCACCAAACCGTGGGTGGCACCCCCACCGCAAGGGTCCTTCGGGAAGGCCACGTGGGGCTCCGCAGCTACCTGTTGGCTCAGGGCTCTGCGGATGTGGGGAGCCAGGCCAGCCTCTGAGAACTCTGGCAAAGGACAAGGTGGAGGGCCACTGTTATGTATGAAGAAAAAAGCAGAGCTTGTAAGAGCTTTGTTGATTTGTACAGATAGAAATTAGAGACCCGGAAGGCCAGGACTCTGGTGAAAGAGAGGAGACAGAAACGGCTTGTCAATACGCTGTTTTTTTCCCTTTACGATATCTGCGAAATTCTCAAGAGGGAATTAAGAAGCCAAGCAGAAAACTTTGAAAACAGTAGTGTAACGCAGTCTTTTGCGCTGAGGAGACGATTCGAGTTCACATCCTGCAGCAGAGGAGGGGCCCTAGCACTCACCCCAGCCTCTCAGAGGGAGAACTAACTCTAAGCCAGGAAGAACCAAAAGACGACAAAGTCGTGCCCAGACTGCGGTGCAGCCCTCGTCAGTTCACTCTGGGACTGGATCGATACGGTCCACTCTCTCCACATCTGCCTCGCAAGGGGGGCGGGTTGCCCGCTCTGGAGAAAGGAGAATCATTTAGACACTCTACAGATGCATTCATATACCATACTCTCAATACAAAATTAGCCGGCATCCCAAGGGACTGGACTAAAGGAACTAAAAGAAAAAAGACACTAGAAACAGACTTGTAACAGATGAAGCCAAATATTGGAATTATCTGACAAAAACCAAATAGTTATGTTTCACACAGTCAAGAAAATAGAGAAAAATCCCATCTTGAACACTTCAGTCCAAAATCCATAAGCTGGGGCTGAAGAGAAAGACTGGGTAGCCTGAAGTAAGAGAATGGAGACACAAAGGCAGAGGAGTATGTTGGCGTGGCAGCAAGGCACTGCCTGGGCTGCTGCAGCCAGGCCAAGACCAGAGAAAGGCCAAAGAGGTGAATGAGGAGGGCCGGATGGGCCGGGAGCCTGGCTTCACATAGGGATGGATCACGTGAGCGATCATGTTGAAAATAAGGGGTATAAGCTTTTGCAGTGTTAGAAAAAGCAATTATAGGGCCGCCTGGGTGGTTCAGTTGGTTAAGCGTCCAACTTCGGCTCAGGTCATGATCTCGCAGTTTGTGAGTTCGAGCCCCGTGTGCAGCTCTGTGCTGACAGCTTACAGCCTGGAGCCTACTTCAGATTCTGTGTCTCCCCCCTCTCTCTTCTTTCTCCCACTCATGCTCTCTCTCTCAAAAATAAATAAACATTTAAAAAAGAAAAAAAGAAAACAGAAATGCAATTACAAATGGAGAAAGGGAGAAAACTAGAATGAATCCTGTGGTGTTGGATTGGGATTGTAGAGAGCAATGTGAACTCATGGTTTTCAATACATGCAGGCAGATACAGAGATTATATACATACATCTATTTCCTGCCTCTGTAGGAAATGGTCTGGGAGCTGTGATATCCCAACATCAATGAGTTCTACCTAGTACTCAGAACTTGGTTTCTAAACAGTTTTTCACTAAAAGGAACCCAGGCTCCTTGGTAAATGACTGATTCCAGGGCCAGGCAGAAAATGCAAAATAGGGTGGAATGCCTTGTTCTAAAAGTAAGGAAATTGCTCAAAAAATGACAGGGACATGTAAAAAACACAGAAAGCAGCCTGAAAGGAGCTCCCACTGGCTTGAACATCACAATTATTGGTAGTGATCAATTAAAACATTGAGTAAATAAGACTGTAATAGTCCATATTGATTAAATAAATGAATAAACTGAAGGTTTAATGATGAATAAGGTATTTATTTACATAGTTTCAAAATACCTCCCCACAAAACACTAATTACTCTATTACTTTCCCAGGGTTGTGGTAATAAAGCACCACAAATCAGATGGCTTAAAACAACAGAAATTTATTGTCTCCTTTTTTAAAAAAATTTTTTATAGTTTTATTTATTTTTGAGACAGAGACAGAGCACGAGCGGGGAAGGGGCAGAGGGAGAGAGAGAGAGAGAGGGAGGGAGGGAGACACAGAATCTGAAATAGGCTCCAGGCTCTGAGCTATCAGTACAGAACGTGAGGCGGGGCTCGAATCCATGAACCGCGAGATCATGACCTGAGCCGAAGTGAGACGCTCAACTGACTGAGCCACGCAGGCACCCCGAAATTTATGGTCTCCTAATTCTGGTGGCTAGAAGTCCAAAATCAAGGTGTCAGGAGGACTAGCCTTCCTCCAAGACTAGCCAGAATACTTCCTTACCTTTTCCCTGATGCTGGTGGTAGCCATCAACCCTTGGCACCCCTTGGCTTGCAGGTGCATCACTACAGTATCTGTTTGGGGTGTCATATGATGTTCTCTGTGTGTGTGTCTGTATGCGAATTTCCCTCTTCTTATAAGGACACAAGTTACATTGCATTAAGGCCCACCCTGATGACCTCAGCTTAATTTGATCACATCTGCAAAGACCCTAATTTCCAAGTAAGGTCACATTCATGTATACTAGGAATTAGGGCTTCAACATCTTTCTGGAGTACACAATTTAATCCATAGCAATTACCAAGTGAAAACTTTTCAATGAATAAACCTAGAAGACATCACAGTAATAAGATATCAAAAGGAATATAACAGGTAGTGCAAGACATCAAATTTGTGTGATGAGAATACAATCAATTATGTGATATTTCTACTAAAGATGCATAGTGTAAATGTGACCACAATAAAAAAAAAATCACATAAATCCCAACTGGGGAAAAATGAACTATTGGGACCTCATCAAAATAAAACGCTTCTGCACAGTGAAGGAAACAATCAGCAAAACTAAAAGGCAACCAACGGAATGGGAGAAGATATTTGCAAATAACATATCAGATAAAGGGTCAATCCAGTATCTATAAAGAACTTATCAAACTCAACACCCAAAAACCAAATAATCCAGTGAAGAAAACGGGCAAAAGATATGAACAGACACTTCTCCAAAGAAGACATCCATTTGGCTAACAGACACATGAAAACATGTTCAACATCACTCATTGTCAGGGAAATATGTATCAAAACCACGATGAGATACCACCTTACACCAGTCACAATGGCTAACATTAACAACTCAGGTAATAACAGATGTTGGTGAGGATGCGGAGAAAGAGGACCTCTTTTATGCTGTTGGTGGGATTGCAAACTGGTGCAGCCGCTCTGGAAAACAGTATAGAGGTTTCTCAAAAAGTTAAAAATAGAATTACAGTATGACTCAACAATTGCACTACTAGGTATTTGTCTAAGGGATACAGGTGTGCTGTTTCGAAGGGGCAGAGACACCCCAATGTTCAAAGCAGTGCTATCGACAATAGCCAAAGTATGAAAAGAGCCCAAATGTCCATCGATGGATGAATGGATAAAGAAGATGTGGTTTATATATACAGTGGAGTAATTACTCAGCAATCAAAAAGAAAGAAATCTTGCCATTTGCAACTATATGGATGGAACTAGAGAGTATTACGCTAACTGCAATTAGAGAAACACAAATATCATATGACTTCACTCATGTGGAATTTAAGATTCAAAACAGATGAACATATGGGAAGGGAAGCAAAAATAATAGAAAAACAGGGAGGGGGACAAAATATAAGACTCTTAAATACAGAGAACAAATTGAGGGTTGCAGGAGGGGCTGTGGGTAGGGAGATGGCCTAGATGGGTGGGGGGCATTGAGGAAGACACTTGTTGGGATGAGGACTGGGTGTTACACGTAAGGGATGAATCACTGGATTCTCCTCCTGAAATCATTATTGTACTCTATGCTAACTAACTTGGATGTAAGTTAAAAACCAATCAATCAATCCTAACCGGGGACACTACACCTTAGAACATGAAAATCAAGGAAAAGACTAAGGAATTGTTTTGGATCAAAGGAAAATAAAGAAAAATGCAATGACTGCAACCTATTATTCTGGACAGGATCTTCTGCTATAAAACTGGTCAGTTTGGGGCGCCTGGGTGGCTTAGTTGGTTAAGCGTCCGACTTTCACTTAGGTCATGATCTCGCGGTTCGTGGGTTCGAGCCCTGCGTCGGGCTCTGTGCTGACTGCCAGCTCAGAGTCTGGAGCCTGTTTCAGATTCTGTGACTCCCTCTCTGACCCTCCCCTGCTCACGCTGTCTCTCTATCCTAGAAATAAATAAAACATTTAAAAACAAAAACAAAAACTGGCCAGTTTGAATAGGGTTTAAGTATTATATAATAATGGCATGTCAATGCATCAATTAATTTCCTGATCAAATGGCTATGCTTTATGGTTACAAAGGAAAATATATACTATAAAGAGGGAGAATAATGTCTGGCAGGAAAACACACATGAAAATATTTGGGGGTGATGGGACATCACCAACTTATTTTCAAATGATTTATGAAAAAAATGTCTTCATAAGGTACTTAAGATGTTTAAAAGTGTGAGAATGTTTCAAAATTTTAAAAAGAATGAAAAGCTGAAAGATCAAAAAAGACAAAGAAAAAGATCAACAGAAATTTACCAGAAAACCAAATTCTTTCTAAAAAGAAATGGGGGGGGAGGGGTTGAGGGGAAGAAAAAAATCAAATGGTGATTCTAGAACTGAACGAGCCAACTAAAAACAATTAACTGATGTGTTTAACAATAGATAAGATTCAGCAGAAGTGAAAATTAATAAATTAGAAGACTGGTTAATAGAAAATATCTAGAAGGAAGCACTAAAGAGAAAAAGGATGGGAAATACAGAAAGGAACATAAAAAAACACTTGGAACACAGGAAGGAACATAAAAAGGCACTTGGAACTCAGTGATGAGAGCTAATAAACATATTAATAGAGCTTTAGAAGGAGAGGAGAGAGAACAGAATAGAAACAATACTGGAACAGATAACAGTGGAGAATTTCCCCAAGTCTGTGGAAAACAGACTTTGTGGGGGTGTGACCCTCCAGAATCCTATGTGAAGTCCTAACCCTATATACTTCCACATGTGATGTTATTTTAAAGATAAAGTCTTGGGACATCTGGATGGCTCAGTCGGTTAAGCAGCTGACTTTGGCTCAGGTCATGATCTCATAGTTCGTGAGTTCGAGCCCCACAATCAGGCTCTGTGCTGACAGTTTGGAGGCTGGAGCCTGCTTCAGATTCTGTGTCTCCCTCCCTCTCTGCTCCTCTCCCGCTCATGCTCTGCCTCTCTCTCTCAAAAATAAAGAAACATTAAAAAATTTTTAAAAAATTACTTAGAGAGTCTTCACGGAAGTAATCAAGTTAAAACAAGGTCATTAGGATGGGCCCTACTCCTTATAGAAAGAGGAAATCTGGATACAGACACACACTAAGAAAAGACCACATGAAGAGATACTGGGAGAAATTGGCCATCCAGAAGTCAAAGTGTGAAGCAAGGAACAGAACCTTGCCTCACAGCCCTCAGAAAGACTCAACAATCCTTAACACCTTGGTATTGGACTTCTAGCCTCTAGAATTATGAGACAGAAGACAAATGAACATTTAAGCCAACCAGTATGAGATACTTTGTTACAGCAGCCACAGTAAACTAATACATCATTAATTCACAAAGTTCTGTAAACCCCAGACCAGATGAATATGAAGACCATGCCAAAGGCATTGCTGCATAACTACTGAAAACCAGAGAGAAAGAATATTAACAGCAGGCAGACAAGAAAGACATAATCAAAAAAGCAACATTAAGACTGGAAGCCGACTTCTCACTGAAATGACGAACACCCATCACACAACAGAATAGCATCCTCAGAGGAAACATCTGCCAGGATGCCTGGTGCCTCAGTCAGCTGAGCGTCTGACTCCTGATTTTGGCTCAGGTCATGATCCCAGGGTCATGGGATCGAGCTCCCCGAGAGAACCCACACTGTGTGTGGAGACTGCTTGAGACTCTCTTTCTCTCTCCCTCTGCCCCTCTCCCTGCAGGTCCTCTAAAATTAAAAAAAAAAAAAAAAAAAAAT
>NW_024080913.1:512730-686178 GCF_003009895.1 Hyaena hyaena | reverse complement strand
AGTTAAAAAAAAAAAAAAAAAAAAATCTATGCCCAGAGAAAATACTTCTCAAAAATAAAAATATTTTTAGATAAACAAAATCTGAAAAATTCACCACTGGAAGTCCTGATCTACAACAAGAAACGCTAAAGGCTTTAGGCTGAAGGGCAATGATCCCAGATGGAAAAGTAGATCTGCAAAAAAGAATGAAGAACACCAAAAATGGTAAGTATGTAAATAAATACAAAAGACTTGATTTCTTTAAAAGTCTACTTCTGCGGCACCTGGGTGACTCAGTTGGTTAAGCATCCGACTTCGGCTCAGGTCATGATATTGCAGTCCGTGGGTTCGAGCCCTGCATTGGGTTCTGTGCTGGCAGCTCAGAGCCTGGAGCCTGTTTCAGATTCTGTGTCTCCCTCTCTCTCTGCCCCTCACCCACTCACGCACTCTCTCTCTCTCAAAAATAAATAAACATTAAAAAAAATTAAAAAACAATTTTTGAGTAAAAAACAAAAACAAGGTGTAACAAAGAAACAAAGGACAACCCAAGTAGAAAGTACAAGATGGTAGGCTTAAATTCAAGCATATCAATAAATTCAATAAACACTCCAATTAAGACAATTGTTAGACCCTACACTGTCCATACAGAGACCAATGTGGGGCTTGAACCCACAAACCATGAGATCACAACCTGAGCCGAGGTTGGATGCTTAACTGACGGAGCCACCCAGGTGGCCCTCGGATGCTGATTTTAAAAGACACACTTATGGGGGTGCCTGGGTGACTCCGTTAGTTAAATGCCTGACTTCGGCTCAGGTCATGATCTCACAGTTCATGGGTTCGAGCCCTGCATCAGGCTCTGTGCTGACAGCTAGCTCAGAGCCTGGAGTCGGCTTCAGATTCTGTGTCTCCCTCTCTCTCTGACCCTCCCCTGCTTACACACTCTCTCTATCTCTCTCAGAAATAAATAAAACATTTAAAAAAATTAAAAAGAAAAAAAAAAAGACAGACACTTATGGGCGCCTGGGTGCCTCTCCTTATTCTAAAATGCAAACCTGACCACATCACTAGAAAAAGTAAAATTCTACAACTGCATTCCACTGCTTTGAGGGTAAAATTCCCAGACTTCAGAATGAATACAGACCTTCCAGAACCTTGTTCCTAAGTAATTCTCCAGGGTTTCTATCACTTCTTCATTCATGCCCAGCTATGAGAAACTACTCCCAGGTCCACCAATTTTGCCACACTCTCATGTTCACATGCTTTCAGATATGCTCTTCAGAGGATACGGGCTTTCACTGAACTAATCACTGTAATTTCAGAGTTTAGCTCCTTTGAGAAATTTTTCTCCATATCTTCCTTCCCCAGTCCCAAATTACCTAAAGCACCTATTCAATCTGTTCATATGGCATTTTACAGTTACAGCTGTTATAGCATTTATTACACAGAAGTGCAATTATGTGTACTCAATAAATACTTGCTGAATAAACCTCCCCCATTCATTTGTTGACGATCCTCCAAAGCAGACTAAATGATTTCCTAAAAAAGAGATCATATGTCAGTATTCAAGAATTACTGAATTGTCTTTTGGGTCAAAATGGTGAACTGACCACTCCTAGTCACTGCGTCTCCCTCCTGGGATTCCTATAAAATGAATAGTCAAAACAAAACAAAACAAACAAACCACCAAGGGTGAGGGGGGACACATGAGTGGCTAAGTCGCTTAAGTACAGGACTCTTGATTTTGGCTCAGATCATGATCTTACAATTAAGGAGATGGAGTCCCATGTCAGGCTTTGTGCTGACAGTGCAGAGCCTGCTTGGAATTCTCTCTGCCCCTCCCTTGCTAGCATTCTTGCTTTCTCTCAAAATAAAACAAGAACAACAACAACAACAACAACAACAACAACAAAATACAAAGGTAAGGCTCCTGGGTGGCTCAGTCAGTTAAGCTTCCTACTTCAGCACAGGTCATGATCTCAACTGAGTTCAAGCTCCGCGTTGGACTCTGTGCTGACAGCTCAGGGCCTGGAGCCTGCTTCAGATCCTGTGTCTCCCTCTCTCTCTGCCCCTCCCCAGCTCAAGCTCTGTCTCCCCGTCTCTCTCTCAAAAATAAACATTAAAAAATACTTTTTTAATACAAAGGTATAAACCAATAATTAGAAGGATAGCTGGGAAAAATATTTCTACAAATTTTTAGAAGAGAGAAGGAGGATGGAAGAGTAAGAAAGAAGTGATGAGGCAGGGGAGAGAAAAATGAGGTTAGGAGTGTGCGGTAGGGGAACGGAGCTGATCTGACTTGTAGAATCCCTGAGCAGCTTTTATGTAGGAAATGAGGAGTACAGAAAGGTAGAGTGAGTAGTGGGGTTGAAATCAGGATGATTAATTAAAAGTGTGACTACCAAACACTCAATACCACCTCCCTCGAAATCTCCATTTTTGGCAGCCAAGGCACTATGACTTGGGCAAAATATTGTGACCTCATTAAAGAATGAAAATTTCCTGGCAAAAAAAATTCTAACCTTCTGACATTTAGGGCAACTCCTGCCAAGTAACAGCCAACTCTTCACCTTTACAGACTTTACTAGTTAAACCCATGAATAAATAATCCATATCTCTGTAGAGAAAGCTTCTCAATTTTTTCATACCTCATTTTTTAAAGTTCAATTACTTATTTTGAGAAGAGAGAGACCATTAACATGAGAAGAGATGGGTAGATAGGAGAACAAGGATCTTAAGCAGGCTCTGCACTGTCAGCATAAAGCCCAATGTAGGGCTCAAGCTGACGAACTTCAAGACCATGACCTGAGCCAAAACCAAGAGATGGGCACTTAACCAACTGAGCCACCCAGGAGCCCCTTTCATACTTCATTCTTAAATATAAATGGACAGAGGGGTGCCTGGGTGGCTTAGTCGGTTGGGCGTCCGACTTTCGCTTAAGTCATGATCTCGTGGTTCGTGGGTTCGAGCCCCACGTCGGGCTCTGTGCTGACTGCCAGCTCAGAGCCTGGAGCCTATTTCTGTATCTCCCTCTCTCTCTGACCCTCCCTTGCTCACGCTGTCTCTCTCTCTCTCCTAGAAATAAAAAAATAAATAAAAATATTAAAAATATATATATATATAAATGGACAGAGATATTATCTGATTTTTGACAAAAACTAGAATCATAAAAGAAAGACCAAGATAACTAGAGGGGAAACACCTCAAGATCTTCCAGAAAGGAGACAAAAAGATCAAGGTTGAGAAAACATGAGAACCTAGAAGAGAACGAAATTATCTCACAAATGAAGAACACCAATCTTTACACTGAAAGAGCCCTTCAAACAGCCCATAATGAATGAAAAACAAAACTTCATATACAGCTATATCATTGTAAACATTTCACAACACTATGGATGGAGGCCTGAAAGCTTCCGGACAGGAAAAAATAGTGCCCCACAAAAGATCTTGCAAAAACTTTGTATCAGTAATACAGTGGAGTAATGCCTTTTAAGCTGTGAAGGAAAATGCTTTTCAAACAGCCAAACTAATAATGTGATAACAGGATAAAGGCATTTTGAGATCTAAGGACTCAGAAAAAATTTCTCTCTCACAAGCTCCCATTTAGGGAAATTAATGGAGAATGTGCTCCACCAAAACAGGACAGAAAACCAAAAAAAGAAGACATGGGGGGTGGGGTGGGGCTGGGTGGGTTTGAGCCCTGCGTTGGGCTCTCTGGTAACATAACAGCTCAGAGCCTGAAGCCTGCTTCAGATTCTGTGTCTCCCTCTCTCTCTGCCCCTCCCCTGCTTGCACTCTGTCTCTATCTCTCAAAACTAAACATTAAAAATTTTTAAAAAAAGGGCGCCTGGATGGCTCAGTCAGTTGTGTCCAACCTCAGCTCAGGTCATGATCTTGTAGTCTGGGAGTTCAAGCCCTACATCGGGCTCTGTGCTGTCAGCTCAGAGCCTGGAGCCTGCTTTGGATTCTGTGTCTCCCTCTCTCTCTGCCCCTTCCCCACGCATGCTCTGTCTCTATCTCAAAAATGAATAAAGATTAAAATATTTTTTAATTAGGAAAAAAAAAAAAGAAGACATGGAATCTATAAAACAGAGTGCTCAACTAAGAATATCAGTGAAGAGTAGTCCTAAAATGAGAGCTTGCCACTTAAAACTGGAGCAGGAGAAAGAAGTTCAGGTAGGGAGGTTTCTGGGTAAAATGTGAATTGATAATACTTGATGAGACAAGAGAATTTAGAGAAAGAGAGAAAAAAAGGCTATGAGAAGGCAAACAATGCAAAAAAAATTCTAGGAAAAAATTAAAAATCTCTAATATAACCATAGCTACTGTAAGACCTCAACGTGAACAATGTTTACACAGTTGTACTGTTAAGTTTGTCTGTATTAACTTTCAGCCTTTAGAGCAAGGAAGTAACAGTTATGATTAGAGTGAAATGTAAATATTATCAACCTTAACATTGTAAAACTCAAGTTTACTGAAGTTGGGAAACTGAAGGAAGGAATGAAAACTAATGGGAAAGGAGAGGGATGTTAATCACCACATTTTCAAAGTGGAGAGGCTAGAGTTAGTGGTCAAAGAATCGTAAATATAGTACTACCATTTACGAAGGTAATCAACAGATTTAAAAGAGTTCTATACTAAAATCAACAACTTAGGCAATAACAGATGTTGGCGAGGATGCGGAGAAAGAGGATCTCTTTTGCGCTGCTGGTGGGACTTCAAACTGGTGCAGCCGCTCTGGAAAACAGTTTGAAGGTTCCTCAAAAAATTAAAAATAGAACTACCCTACGACCCACCAATTGTACTACTAGGTATTTATCCAAGGGATACAGGTGTGCTGTTTCGAAGGGGCAGAGACACCCCAATGTTCAAAGCAGTGCTATCGACAACAGCCGAAGTATGAAAAGAGCCCAATGTCCATTGATGGAGGAATGGATAAAGAAGCTGTGGTATACATATATATATATGAAATTTTATATATAGAATGAAATTTTGCATTTGGAACTCTGTGGATGGAACTAGAAGGTTAATTATGCTAAGCGAAATTAGTCAGAGAAAGACAAATATCGAATGACTTCACTCATATGTGGAATTTAAGATACAAAACAGATGAACATAAGGGAAGGAAAGCAAAAATAATATGAAAACAGGGAGAGGAACACAACATAAGAGGCTCATATTCAGAGAACAGGGTTGCTGGAGTGGCTGTGGGTGGGGGGATGGGCTAGATGGGTTGGGGGCATTAAGGAAGACACTTGTTGGGATCAGCACTGGGTGTTACACATAGGGGATGAATCACTGGAATCTACTCCTGAAATCATTATTGCATCCTATGCTAACTAACTTGGATGTAAATTAAAAAATAAAAAAATTAAAAAAAAAATAAATGAGTTCTATAATTTTTTTAAAAAAATATTTTTATTTATTTCTGAGAGAGAGAGAGGCAGCGTGAGCAGGAAAGGGTCAGAGAGAGAGGGAGACACAGAATCTGAAGCAGGCTCCAGGCTCCGAGCTAGTTGTCAGCACAGAGCCCGACATGGGGCTCCGAACCCACAAACTGTGAGATCATGACCTGAGCTGAAGTCGGACGCTTAACCGACTGAGCCACCCAGGCGCCCCTATAATTTTTTTTTTTTTAAGAATTTTATAATGTTGTTGGGAGAAGGAGGAAGTGGCATATAAGCAAAAGCCTTATCTGTCGTGCCAAAAAATTAATAGATATGTCTTAAATAGGATAAATCAAGAAAGAACGATATAGGCATATTATTCAGAAATATGAAGGCAAATATCAAAAAAAACTGAGCTAAATGAGATAAAAGGGACAGCTTCTAGTAAGTGCGACTGGTGGCATCTACTCTACTGTACACTTTTATAACCAGATGTAGCAATTAAAACCATGTAAAAAAATAAGCATAAGTAAGTTTCTTTCAGAGGCCAGTAGTAACAGAATGTTTCCCTCCAGTTTTGTGGTAAAACAAGAAAGTGTACATACTTCTGCCCAATTTTATATCCTATAACAGTAACTTGGCACACGCATTGTGAATGGCTAAAACATTAGGCTTTAGTAAAGCTCAATGGTTAGGCTACCTGTGAGCTCTAGTGTCAGAAAGAACCGGGTCTTAATTTACACGTTTCCACTTGCTGGCTCTACCACTTTGCACAAGGTCACTAATCTTTAAAAGTAACTTCATCCATGAATTGGAGGTAATAAAGTTTACCCCTAGAGTCAGAGAACCCTTAGAGTTAACAGCCGCTGGTCTCTGGTAAGCAATCGATGCATGTTAGCTTTAATTATTACTTACATTGGCCACCACCTTCACTTCTTTGTATTGTGCTTCGTAGAAAATTCCAGCATTTTCCAGTGCTTCTGTTAGCGAGGGCCCATTTTTCACCTGCTTATCTAAACCATTCACAAATTCCTCAAGTTTGGAACTTGCCTCTTCAAATTCTTTGGAGAACTTCTTTCCACCTGTCTTATCTAAAATAACAGGAAATAATTGTTTCAGCATAAAACAGAAAACGTAAAAAAATTAATCTTTTGAAGAAAAACCCTCTTTACATAATTTGTGAATCTGTTCTTAGCTGTGTTAGTATGTAATATTCTTAGCCTCAGTTCCACCTGAAAGGAGCTTCTCCAAATCACAAAACCCACAAAGCATATTATAAAAACAATTCATGGGAACCTGCCCGAGTGCAGCGAGGAGTGTGTGTCACAAGGCCCCTGTAATTAAGGTGAAGAAAAGAAAGTTCAGCTAAACCAAAGTCTGTTGATTGTTTTTCCTCGAAAACTGGAAGCTGAGCTGCTAATCAGGAGTAACTGAATGAGGCTCTATTCTATTCTTCACGTAGACTCACCATGGAATGAGAGCAAATGGAGGTTGAGAAAAGTCAAAATGAAGTGACCTCTGTGTGTATCACGCTAAAAATTCTTCTTTCCCATCTGAAGATCCCTGATAACTTGTTATCAGAAGAGTACAAACCATGAATTGCTTTTTCAACAACAGTGATTACAAATGGTTACTAACTCTCTGAAGTCTTTCCCAGACACTACCAGAATATGGCTTCAGATGTGGGTAGAAATTTTGGCTTTGCTTTTTACCAACCGTATAACTTGTGCAAGCTACCTCTCTCTCTATGAAGCCTCAGACTTGTGTACAAAATGGAGCTTTTTAATATGCTTCTGGGTTGTTTAATACCTTCTGGGTGAGGATTAAATTAGATAATGATCGTTAAATTTAAAGTATGGTGCAAAGGGGCACCTGGGGGGCTCAGTCGGTTAAGCATCTGACTTTAGCTCACATCATCTCACGGTTCGTGAGTTCAAGCTCTGCGTCAGGCTCTATGTTGACACCTGAGAGCCTGAAGCCTGTTTCAGATTCTGTGTCTCCCTCTCTCTCTGCCTCTCCCCGACTTGCACTCTGTCTCTGTCTCTCAAAAATAAAGATATGTTAAAAAAAATTCTTTTTAAAGTATGGTGCAAGAACAAAACAGGCACACAGAATGATAGCTGGCAGCCATTTACTCATGATTTCAAAAATATTTATCAAATGCCTGTATGTAGCAGGCACTGCTATAGGCACTAGGATACAGCAAGGAACAAATAAGGATAATTTCTACCTTCATGAGACTTACATTCTAGTATGTTATTTAAGTTTATTTATTTTGAGAGAGAGAGAAAGCCTGAGTTGGGGAGGGGCAGAAAGACAGGGAGAGAGAGAATCCCAAGCAGGCTCCATGCTGTCAGCTCAGAACCTGATGTGGGGCTTGAACCCATGAGCCGTGAGATGATGACCTGAGCCCAAGTCGGACACTTAATTGACTGAGTCCTCTGGGTGCCCCTTTAATTATTATTTTATGATTATATAGCTTACAACCTAAGGAAAAGAAAGCAACTAACTAGATTTTATGGAGCACTGCACTGACCTTATTAAAGAACATACCCAGGAGCGCCTGGGTGGCTCAGTCAGTTGAGCATCTGACTCTTGATTTTGGCTCAGGTGATGATCGCAGGGTCATGGGATCAAGTCCCGCGTCAGACTCTGTGCTGAATGTGGAACCTACTTAAGATTCTTTCCCTCCCTCCTTCTGACCCTCTCCCCAGCTCGTGCTCTCTCTCTAGACTAAACTTTAAATAGTAAAGAATATACCCAAACCACATTGTCACATGTGTGGAATACATTTGTCTATATATAACCCAATACAGCAAGAAAGCACTAGAAGTGAGGAAAAGGACAAAATTGTTTTTATTATTCTTTTTAGATTTATTGAGAGATACAATTAACATACAACACGGTGTAAGTTTGAGGTATACAATGTGAAGGACAGAACTTTACTTGTGAAATTTATATGCATGAAGTCACTACCTGGAAAATCAGAAGTGCCACAACTGTTGTCCAAAATCTAAGGTTCTCTTTAGGGGAGAGGTCAGTCTGATCATTGAAAAATAGCAGATCTGGGAACAAAATATGAGGTATTCTACTTAAAAAGATGTAAGCATTACCTTTTAAACACTTGAGAGTTTCCGTACTGCACACATCCACCCTCATTGTTGATAGCTGTTTTTCCTTCAATTCGATCTGATCTTCTGAGCGCTTGTACAGCAACAGCTCTTCAATGAGGGCCTGGGACTGAGGACAGAGCAGAGCCAGATCTCATGTGTCAAATCACTCATTTACTCAATCCTTTCCCATTAACATAAAACATGTCTAAAACCTAACAAAACCGAGAGAACCAATATTCATACCAAACCCACATTTTTAGTTATATACTTTAAAAGATCCTTTCCTTGATCATTCAAAGCTAATTGATGCATACAAGGTTAAGACTAAGTCAAAGGTCCATTTATATCTTCTTTAAATTTTAATTAGATAAATATAGTTAACTCTAAGCAAGTTCTAACTTAGTCGTGCTTCCCCAAAGGATGAAGCCCTTGTCGGGGGCCTTGGTACAGAACTTGCTTGGTAATAGATATTCTGGAAGAAGGTTAATTCTTCCATTAGGGCAACACATAAAACTCCAAGAAATCTGATCGCAATCGAGATTCCTTCAGAATAGTTCAAACTTGTTTAAAATATAATTGATGTACAACTGAATAAAAATAAATTTTACTGGACTATATGGGGTGAATAAAGCTTTGGCACATTAAATGAATTCTTTAACTTACTCGAAATTCTGCAACTATCTTAGACTTGAGAGCAGCCTTTGGATTCGTGGATGCTGTTGAATTAAACAAAAGGTCATTAAGAATACAGACACAAAAAGTTGAGGAAAATTTTCAAGTTTGTAATTAAGGGTGTACTTATGAACATATGTCAAATATGCATATTTAAGTAATAACATAATTCCTAGTAAGTATTCCTATAATATTTCATATTCCTTGAATATTCATATTCCTCAAACATGAAATTTAAACACTTCCACGCATGGCCAATATCAAAATGTATTATTTATTTATTTTTAAGATGTTTATTTTGAGAGAAAGAACACAAGCAGGGGAGGGGCAGATCAGGGGCAGAGGAACAGAGGATCCAAAGCAGGCTCTGTGTTGACAGCAGCGAGCTCGATGTGGGACTTGAACTCATGAACCGCGAAATCATGACCTGAGCTAAAGTTGGACGCTTAACTGACTCAGCCATCCAGGTGCCCCAAAAAATATACTATTTAGATATGTCTAACCTACTTACCTCCAACAAACCCTTTAAATCATAAAGCCTTAGATTCTGAGATACATGAAGTACCTTTTTTCCTAGTCTGAGTGTAAGAGGATCTCAATACTTCCAATCAGGAGTGTTCAAGAGCGGGACTTCCAATTAATCCTGAGCACTGGCTGAAGAAAATTACTTACAAACATCAACTCTATTCCTACGATTTAAACTTTGGATTTCTTTTTCTGCTGACTCAATTCACAGCAAAATCAGGCAGGGAAAGTTCTAAGTCCATTACCATTGTGGTTCAACTTTGGCTGACATGATGACTCTTGTTGTTCCTAAGCATGCAACTTACGACCAAAAGGATGTCAGAGGACTCCCTGCATCAAGAGGAGTATCACATGCTTGCTGGAATAACACCATCCCACGTGTCTTGTTTTACCTCCCAATTCTGTCTTCTACCTTGTTCCCTCCACACCTTCCAGTCCTTCTCAATATTCCTCAGCTTGACCCACAGCAGCCTATCACATGCAATACTCCCTGGATCTCATGCTGGGTAAACACGACAAACACAGCAGGAGCTCCTGTTAGAGAATGGGCTTCTGGCCACGATTTGAGGCCCAGGTCTAATCTGGCAGTGTCCCCAAATCTGAAGGATTTCATGGCTCCCACATATATGCTTCTTAATGCCTAGTCTCCTCTTCAGCTCTGCTGTTTAATGGCTGCCTCTACCTTCATGTATCTTTCAATCTGAGAGTCAGCCTGGCCACTATCAAGCATTTTTCTTCTTTCACTCCCCCAACTACTTTTGAATCTTTGCTCATTTAAACCCCTTTTCTGCATTTCCTTTGCTTAAAAGAAGGGTTTTTTGTTTTGGTTTGGTTTTTTTAAAGAAGTAACTCCATGATGGCTTGTTTAGGAGAAGTCTGGGTCACTCTCCCAGGCCTGGGAAACACGGGCTTCCCCATGGTGTATGCCAGGTACGATGTCAAATGGTCTACATTTTCTTCTGCTCCAAAAAGTGGAGGTAATTTTATATTAGTTGAGATTTTGTTCCTTACTTTGTGATTTCTTCCACTGCTTATTCGGTTGTTTGTTCAGATTTTCTTTCAGCTGCTTCTGAGTTTTGAAAGTGGTACCTGGAAAACATTTCAGTTTTTGCAATCTGGCATTACGGGAAGCTGCTCTGTCTGTCCACTTCAGTGTCAGAGTTGTAGCATTGAAAAAAGGCAATCCGAGACTGTGTGTTGTTTCTTTGTCTTTCATTTTTATAAAAACATTAAAACACCCACCATATCTAAGAAGCTGTCAAATAGACGTGACTTCTATCATCAATAAAATTACTGATTTTTGAGAAGAATAGGGTAGGACGCTTAAAAATACTAGTTAACACATTCAAATGAAGAATTTAACAGCTTCGTAGAAGTTGTTATTTTTAAAGCAAATTTCTAGTCCAATAATGATCATGGTGTCAGATATCACCAACTTCCATTTAATGACTCAAGTAAATGCATCTAATATTGTAACTAAATAACTTTTTAAAAATAAGTACACAACTTACTGCAAATGTAAACCAAAACAGAGACTGAAGAATGCTCAGTATATATGCTTAATATCAAATAGCTTACTAGAAATTGAAACCTCGTCAAAAAAAATCCTCCAACAGTAAGTGGACAGGCCAGTAATTGTTAAACACAAAAACATGAATAGTTTAGAATGCTCAAAGTAAAATAACCGTTGGAAAATGATCAGATAGCCATCATCAGGTAATATGTGTGACTTTCTCTAGTCAATACAAACAAAATCCAACCCTCCCCAAACCAATTCTATTTAAATTTTAATTCAAACAGATTTTTGTAAGTATTTAATTTTAAATAAATAGGGCCCAATCCAAAACTTTATTTTTCATTGTCAAACAGTAGGATTAGATCTATAAAATATATATAATTTTAAAGACTCAATGATTTCTTTTTCTTTTTTTAAGGAGAGAAAATACACTTACTCAAAGCTTCTCTCAGTGCCATTATCATTTCCTCTGGGTACACATTTCTGTCTTCCCAGATTTTGAAGATTCGTTCTATAGACTTAGACACAGATGGATCCCTGAGAAGAAAAAGTGACAGAGGAATGTAAAACTGTGAATTTATATCTCAAACCAAAAATCTGGAAATTATTTTCCAAATGTCTTCTGATGTTTAAGATTTTTGGGGGGTGGGGGCGTCTGGGTGGCTTGGTTGGTTGAGTGTCTGACTCTTGATTCTGGCTGGGGTAGTGATCCCAGGGCTGTGGGATTGAGCCCTGCATTAACACCCCGCTGAGCATGGAGCCTGTTCAAGATATTCTCTCTCTTTCTCTCTCCCCCCAACCCTCTCCCCTGCTCGTAAGTTCTCTAAAAAAATTTTAAAAAACTTTTTATTCATACAGTGTCTAGTAGGACTAAAATCTTAAGTACTCTTTCAAAAAATTTTTAATTTTTAAAAATTGAAGTACAATTGACACACTTTATTTAAAAAAATGTTTTTAAATGTTTATTTATTTTGGGGGGGGGAGAGAGAGAGAGAGAGGACAGTGTGAGCAGAGGAGGAGAAGAGAGAGGAGACACAGAATCTGAAGCAGGCTCCAGGCTCTGAGCTGTCAGTACAGAGCCTGATATGGGGCTTACATGAAATCATGACCCGAGCTGAAGTCGGACAGTTGACCAACTGAACCACCCAGGTCCCCCGACACACTTAATTTTTAATTAAAAGTATAGCTGATACATTAAGGTCGTAAACATTCTTTTTTAATACTTTTTACCAATAGCGTTTATGAGGCTATGGATAGTGCGCTAAGCCTTCTGACAGATATAGTTATGAGGGCTGGTCCGTGTGTGCTCACTGAGGTAACTGGCATCCAAAAGACACAGTGTATTTAATAAAATGAAACCTAATATGGGAGCATCTGGTCCCCACACCAGCTATACTAGTACAGGATGAAAGCACAGTGTTTGGCTATAAAGTGCACTTTTTCTTTTTCTTTTATTTATTTTTTAAAATTAATGTTTATTTTTATTTTTGAGAGTGAGACAGAGCATGAACAGGGGAGGGGCAGAGAGAGAGAGGGAGACACAGAATCCGAAGCAGGCTCCAGGCTCCGAGCTATCAGCACAGAGCCCAACATGGGACTCGAACTCACCAACTGTGAGCTCATCATCTGAGCTCAAGTCAGATGCTTAACTGACTGAGCCACCGAAGGGCCCCTAAAATGTGCTTTTTCTTAAAGGTACAGTTGAAAATAATCATGAATCAATCATGTACGGTAACAGTTTTCCAAAAGCTATAACCTTATACCACAAGGAAACATCTAGAACGAGGGAGGAGAGGAATATCACTTTTCTGTTTGCTTTACAGATAGGAGTTCTGCGTCAGGTGGTTATCTTACTTTAAGGAGGAAAACTGTTAAAGTAAAAGTATTTGATTACTAGGAAGCAAAAATTAAATAGTTATCAGGAAGGAAAATTTAAAATCGTGTCTTACCTTGAAACTGTAAATAAAGAAAAACAATGCAAAACAAACAAAAAGACAAAATGGGAACTTAACCTCTCCCAGGTGAATCCACCAACCCACATGGAGACTGAAAATAAAAAACTGAGCGATTCAAGCAGAAGACTCTACAAATCTGTGTTCACAAAAGACTTTATAACCAAATGACAGCATGTATAGGAAAGAGAAAATTGTATTAAACTTCTAGAAAATAGTAGTTTCTACAGATTTATGAATCAGGACATGCTATTTTCATTTCTTATTTTTCATGCTGATAATCTTCTTCTCATATATATAAACATATATATAAGCACATATAATATTTATACAGTAATAAGTAATATTTATAGTAGTATATAGTATAGAAGTATGTTATATATTATAAACACTATTATATATATTATATATAATATATACATTATACTATACATAGTATATGTATACATAACACTGGAAAAATTATGGGAAAGTATAAAGAAAAACTTGACTCATTTTCACCAATGGAGACTTACAGTCTACCAACTTCAGTATTACTATCTTTTAGTCTTTGTTTCCCCTATGGATGCTACTACTGTATATTAAACCAATTTTATATCGTGTGTGTGTGCATAACTGTATTCTGTTCTTTTCGTTTAACAAAACAAGCATTTCCCAATGTTCCAATCAATTCTTTAAAAAATTACTTTTTAATTTTTTATGTTTATTTATTTTTTTTTTAAGGTTTTTATTTATTTCTAGGAGAGAGAGAGAGAGAGACAGCGTGAGCAGGGGAGGGTCAGAGAGAGAGGGAGTCACAGACTGAAACAGGCTCCAGGCTCTGAGCTGGCAGTCAGCACAGAGCCCGACGCGGGGCCCGAACCCACGAACCGCGAGATCATGACCTAAGCGAAAGTCGGACACTTAACCGACTAAGCCACCCAGGCGCCCCATAATTTTTTATGTTTATTTTTGAGACAGGGAGAGAGAGAGCAAGTACAGAGGAAGGGCAGAGATAGAGGGAAACACAGAATCTGAAGCAGGCTCCAGGCTTTGAGCTGTCAGCACAGAGCCTGATGCAGCGATCGAACCCATGGACCATGAGATCATAACCTGAGATGAAGTTGGACACTCAACCGACTGAGCCACCCAGGCGCCCTTAAAAATTACTTTTATAAGGACTATACTCTATCATGTAACTGTTCCAAAATTTATCACCTCCCTACTGTTATGTATACTTAGGGTTATTTCTAGATTTGTTACTACTAGATTTGTTACTATAATTAATATACAATAAGTATTTTTTGATCAAAGTTTTTCTCCTTAACAATGCCAAAATGTTTTTTCTAAGAAGGTTGTACCAATATACACTCCAATCACCAGTATAAATATATTGTTCCACCAAACTTCTGCAGCAATGGTTGGACTCACTTCAATTTGTTTTTGTAATTCAATCTAAATTTAACCATTTCCCCCTTCTTAAAAATTTTTTTACTCTCAAAAATTTCATTATACTTAAAAGTAGAATCACCCAAGATCCAAAAAAATTATCAAGATTTTGCCTCATTTTCTTCATCTATCTTTTCTCTGTTCTACTATTTTTTTCCTTCTTTTTTCAAACTGAAGATTTTTTAAAGTTTATTTATTTTTGAGAGTGTGTGAGAGAGAGAGTGAGCAAGCAAACACAGGCAGGGGAGGAGTAAAGAGAGAAAGAGGAAGACAAAGAATCTGAGACAGGCTCTAGGCTCTGAACCGACAGCACAGAGACCAACGCAGAGCTCGAATACACGAACTGTGAGATCATGACTTGGGCTAAAGTTGAATGCTTAACAGACTGAGCCACCCACATGCCCCAAACTGAAGGCTTATTTATTTATTTTTTATTTTAGAGAAAGAGAAAGAGCATGCATGAGTGGGCGAGAGGGGGAAAGGGAGAGAGAGAATCTTAAGCAGGCTCTACACTCGGCAGGGAGCCAGACATGGGGCTCGATCTAACTAACCATGAGATCTTTTTTTTTTTTAATTTTTTTAATGTTTTATTTATTTCTGAGAGAGAGAGAGAGAGAGACAGCGTGAGCAGGGGAGGGTCAGAGAGAGAGGGAGACACAGAATCTGAAGCAGGCTCCAGGCTCTGAGCTAGCGGTCAGCACAGAGCCCGACGCGGGGCTTGAACCACGAACCGTGAGATCATGACCTGAGCTGAAGTCAGATGCTTAATGGACTGAGCCACCCAGGTGTCCCTAACCGTGAGATGCTGACCTTAGCTGAAATCAAGAGTCGGAGGCTTAACTGACTGAGACACCCAGGCACCCCAAGATTTTACTGTTAAGTAATCTCTACACCCAATGTTGGGCTCGAACTCGTAACCCCGAGATCAAGAGTCACATGCTCCATCAATAACCAGGCAGGTACCACTTTGTTGAAATACAGTAAGACTTTGGTTTGCCAGTATGGTTCATTCTGGAAACATGCTTGTAAACCAAAGCACTTGTACAGCAACATGAATTTCAAGAACCATTAGCTCAGCTGTGATCATGTGACATTCAGCATCACGTACTATTCATATTGCAAGACATCGCTCATTTATCAAGTTAAAATTCATTAGAAATGTTTGCTTATCTTGAGGAACACTCACAAAACACGTTACTCACAATCCAAGGTTTTCCTGTATTTTACAGCAAATCCCAGCTACTGTGTCCTTTTGCCCCTGCTCTAAAAATTCTAAAATTTTGTTATACAACAACAGGGCTACCACCATGCCTGATAAAATTAACAATAGTTCACTGGTATCATCTACATTTGTTCTATAAGCAAATTTCCTTAAATGTTTTAAAAATGTCCATTTATGGTTGGTTTGTTTGAATTGGGATCCAAAGAAGGTCAACACATTGCATTTGCTTATGTCTCTTAAATCTCTTTTATTTTTATTTTTTTTAAAGGTAATGCCATTCTTTTTTTTTTTTTTTTTAATGTTTTATTTATTTCTAGGAGAGAGACAGCATGAGTAGGGGAGGGTCAGAGAGAGAGGGAGTCACAGACTGAAACAGGCTCCAGGCTCTGAGCTGGCAGTCAGCACAGAGCCCGATGCGGGGCTTGAACCCACGAACCGTGAGATCATGACCTAAGCGAAAGTCGGACGCTTAACCAACTAAGCCACCCAGGCGCCCCTCTTAAATCTCTTTTAATCTAGAGCAATTAGATTACATCGTTCTCAGTATTATTCCGATGCCATTCAGTGATGCTGTGGACCAGGGGTCAGCTGTGCAGAACATTCCACACTCTGGCTTTATTTATTTGCTTCTCTTGTTGTCATGTAACTTGTCCCACTAATGCCTGAATTTCTTCTAGATGAAAATTATTTGCATGATATACATGCTTAAATCTGGGGGAGTGAATACTTAACTAATGACACTACATACTCTATACTGCATCCTATCAGGACATACACAGGTCTGGATATTCCACCTTTAATAACACTAAGACTGACCAAGAGAATGAGGTAATATTTTCTCTTGTGAACTGTGTCTATCTGCTCACTAGCATTTTAGTGTTTATCTAAGGATTAAATAAGTCTTATATATAAAATATTAATTATTTTGCCAACATTACAAATAATTTTCCCCATTCTGCACTTTAATTTTTAAGTTACATTTTAAAACAATTTTCTAGTATTTTTTTAAGTTTATTTTGAGGTGGGGAGGGGCAGAGAGACAGAAAAACTCAAACAGGGCAGAGTCTGATGCAGGGCTCGAACCCACAAACTGCAAGATCATGATCTGAGCTAAACTTAAGAGTAGGATGCTTGGGGTGTCTGGGTGGTTCAGTTGAGCGGCCTCTGACTTCATTCAGCTCAGGTCACGATCTCATGGTTGGTTAAGTTTGAGCCCCGTGACGGGCTCTGTGCTGACAGCTCAGAGTCTGGAGCCTGCTTTAGATTCTGTGTCTCCTCTCTCTTCTCACTGCCCCTCCCCAACTGGCACTCTGTGTATGTATCTCTCTCTCTCAAAAATAAACATTAAAAAGATTTATAAGAAAAAAAAAGTAGAATGCTCAACCAACTGAGCCACCCAGGTACTCTGTAAAACATCTAATTTTATGTTTTTATTAAAATTTTTTTTTCATGTTTGTTTATTTTTGAGAGAGAGAAAGGGAGATCCAGAGTGCAAGTGGGGGAGAGGCAGACATAGAATCCAAAGCAGGTTCCAGGCTCTGAGCTGTTAGCACAGAGCCCAATTCAGGGTTCAAACTCACAAACCCACAAACCACAAGATTATGACCTGAGCCAAACTCAGACGCTTAACCAACTGAGCCACCCAGGCACCCCACAATACATAATTTTATTTTATTTATTTTATTTTAATGTTTATTTTTGAGAGAGACAGAACACAAGTGGGGAAGGGGCAGAGAGAGAGACACACACATACACAATCCGAACCAAGCTCTAGGCTCTGAGCTGTGAGCACAGAGCCTGACGTGGAGCTTGAACCCACGGACCGCGAGATCATGACCTGAGCCACCCAGGAGCCCCTATTTACATAGTTCATTTAAAATCTACTAGGTATTAGAGTCACGCTCTAATCTAAACAGATCTCCCATTAATTGTTCCAATATCATAACTTCTCTTTTCCTTAGATTTACTGTGTTTCTCCTAGTATATATTCAATTATTAAACTTTTCATAGGATGCAAATTCTGTTCCGTTAATCCATTTTTACATTATACAGTTGACCCTTGGACAAGTTGGGGAGATTAGGAGTGCCAAACTCAAATCCCTGCAGTTAAGAATCCACACGTAAGTTCTGATTCCCCATAAACTTATTAACTAAAGCCTACTGTTGCCTTACCAATAACAAATACAGTTAATTAACACATATTTTGTATGTTCTATGTATTATATACTGTATTCTTATAATAAAGTAAGCTAGAGGGGCCCCTGGGTGGCTCAGTTGGTTAAGCATCTGACTTCAGCTCAGGTCATGATCTTGCAGTTAATGAGTTCAAACCCTGTGTCAGACTTTGTGTTGACAGCTCGGAGCCTGGAGCCTGCTTCAGAATCTGTGACTCCCTCTCTCTCTCTGCCCCTCCCCTGCTCATGTTCATGCTCATACTCTGTCTCTCAAAAAATAAATAAATGTTAAAAAATTTTTTTAAATAATAAAGTAAGCTAGAAAGAATGTTATAATCATAATGAAGAGAAAGACATTTATATACTTTACTGACTGAACACTATCCAGGTATAAGGGGGCCCAAGCAGGTCAAACCCATGTCATTCAAGGGTCATTATAGCTCTCACAACATTTCTTATATTCTCGCTTGGTTGTAAATTTAGGGTAATGCTAAGTTCCAAAAGAGAGAAAGTGTTGGTATTTTTAATTTGAATTATATTATGCTGCTATATTAATTTGGAGAAAGTATTCTCCATTAACACTGAAGAATTATCAACACATTATTCCTCACTGTAGCGAAGCATTAATATTTATGAATTTGTATTCAACATTCCCAAATAGAATTTATTCATAAAGGTTTCAACATATCCTATTAAGGCTATTCCTAAATATCACATACATTTTATTGCTGGTACGACTCACCATCCCTCCTGTGACTAACTTCTCAGACTAAAAGTGACTCAGAAGTTTGTTGATGGTAAATTATCTCGCTTTTGTTTCTCTGGGAGTATTTTTGTATGGTCTGAACGGTTCTTGGAAGTAGTTTTCCTTTGTATCTATAAATGCTATAAAATGCTTTTCATAACTGCCACCTGCATCCAAAGTTCCTATTGAGAAGTCTGTTGTCAATCTAATTGTAAGCTTTTATATGCGATGTCTTTCTGTCTTCTCTTTGGCATTGTTTTTTGTTTTATTGTGGTAAAATAAAACTTGCCGTTTTAGCCATTTTTTAAATGTGTAACTCAGTGGCATTAATTATATTCACAATGTTGTACAACCACCAGCACTATCTATTTCCAAAATTTTTCATCATCCTAAACAAAAACTCTAAGGGCACCTGGGTGGCTCAGTGGCTGAGTGTCCAACTTTTGATTTCGGCTCAGGTCATATCACGGTTTGTAAAATCAAGTCCCACCTCAGGTGCTGTGATGACAGCCTGATAGCACCGAGTCTGCCTGGGATTCTCTCTCTCTCTCTCTCTCTCTCTCCCCCTTTTTCTCTCTGCCTCTCCCCTGCTCATGCTTTCTCTCTCTCAAAATAAACATTAAGGAAAAAACAAAAAACAAAAAATCAGAAACTCTGTACCTATTAAACAATTAATTCCCCGTTACTCCTTCCCCCCAGCTCCTAACAACTTATCTTTATTGTCGCCATGGATATGCTTATTCTAGATATGTTTTTTTTTTAATGTGTGTTTCTTTTTTTTTTTTTTAATGTTTTATTTATTTCCAGGAGAGAGAGAGACAGACAGACAGACAGACAGACAGCGTGAGCAGGGGAGGGTCAGAGAGAGGGAGTCACAGACTGAAATAGGCTCCAGGCTCTGAGCTGGCAGTCAGCACAGAGCCCGACGCAGGGCTTGAACACGAACCGCGAGATCATGACCTAAGCGAAAGTCGGACGCTTAACCGACTAAGCCACCCAGGCGCCCCTTTAATGTGTATTTCTAAGAGAGAGAGCACACACATGCACACAAGTTGAGGAGGGGCAAAGAGGGGGTGGGGACAACGGATCCAAGTCAGATACTTAACCTGAGCCGAAGTCGAACGCTTAACCAACTGAGCTACCCAGGTGCCCTTCATCTTAACCATTTTAAGTGTGCAGTTCAGTAGTGTCAAGGACATTCACACTGTTGTACAATCAACGTCCACAACTCTCTTAACTGACTAAGCCATCCAGGTGCCCTTAGATATGTTACAATAAGTGCAATTATACATCTGTCCTTTTGTGTCTGGCTTATTTCAGTATGTTTTCAAAGTTCATCCACATTGTAGCACATATTAGAACTCCATCCTATTTCAAATTTTAATTTTTTATAATTTACAATTTATATCCTAGCCAGCATATGATGCAACAATGATTTCAGGAATAGATTACTTAAGCTCCTCACCCATTTAGCCCATCTCCCCTCCCACAATCCCTCCAGCAACCCTCTGTTTGTTCTCCATATGTTCTCTTATGTTTCATCTCCCTCTCTGTTTTTTTTCTTTAAATCATGCTTTATTTTGATTTCTAGGCACATATCTTTATTTCCTAGAAGTAATTTTTTAGAATTTTACTTATTTTTTAAAAATTTTCATCCAAGTTAGTTAGCGTATAGCACAACAATGATTTCAGTAGATTCCTTAATGCCCCTCACTCATTTAGCCCATCCCCCCCACAAATCCACCAATGACCCTCTGTTTGTTCTCCATATTTAAGAGTCTCTTATGTTTTGTCCCCCTCCCTGTTTTTATATTATTTTTGCTTTCCTTCCCTTATGTTCATCTGTTTTGTATCTTAAAGTTCTCATATGAGTGAAGTCACAAGATATTCGTCTTTCTCTGATTAATT
Source organism: Hyaena hyaena (assembly GCF_003009895.1). Taxonomy (NCBI): domain Eukaryota; kingdom Metazoa; phylum Chordata; class Mammalia; order Carnivora; family Hyaenidae; genus Hyaena; species Hyaena hyaena. Next base: position 665,557 of record NW_024080913.1, on the reverse strand, counting down.
TCGTTTAGCATAATACCCTGTAGTTCCATCCACGTAGTTGCAAATGGCAAGATTTCATTCTTTATGATTGCCGAGTAACACTCCATTGTATATACATACGACAGCTTCTTCATCCATTCCTCCACTGATGGACATCTGGGCTCTTTCCATACTTGGGTCACTGTCGATAGTGCTGCTATAAACATTGGGGTGCGTGTGCCCCTTCGAAACAGCACACCTGTATCCCTTGAACAAATACCTAGTAGTGCCATTGCTGGGCTGTAGGGTAGTTCTATTTTTAGTTTTTTGAGGAACCTCCATACTGTTTTCCAGAGTGGCTGCATCAGTTTGCATTTCCTCCAGCAGCGCAAAAGAGATCCTCTTTCTCTGTGTCATCGCCAACCTCTGTTGTGGCCTGAGTTTTTAATGTTAGACATTCTGACAGGTGTGAGGTAGTATCTCAGTGTGGTTGTGATTTGTATTTCCCTGATGATGAGTGATGCTGAGGATTTTTTCATGTGTCTGTTGACCATCTGGATGTCTTCTTTGGAGAAGTGTCTACTCATGTCTTCCATTTCTTCACTGGATTATTTATTTTTTAGGTGCTGAGTTTGATAAGTTCTTTATAGATTTTGGATATAACCCTTTATCTGATATGTTGTTTGCAAATATCTTCTCCCATTCCGTCAGCTGCCTTTTGCTGCTTACCGTTTCCTTCACTGTGCAGAAGCTTTTTATTTTGATGAGGTCCCAATAGTTCATTTTTGTTTTGGTTTCTCTTGCCTCCAGAGATGTGCTGAGTAAGAAGCTGCTGTGGCCAAAGTCAAGTTTTTGCCTGCTTTCTCCTTGAGGATTTTGGTGGCTTCCTGTCTTACATTTAGGTCTTTCATCCATTTTGAGTTTATCTTTGTGTATGGTATAAGAAAGTGGTCCAGTTTTCCCAGCACCACTTGCTTAAGAGATTCTCTATCTCCCACTGAATATTCTTTCCTGCTTTGTCAAAGATGAGTTGGCCAGACGTTTATGGGTCCATTTCTGGGTTCTCTATTCTGTCCCACTGATCTGAGTGTTTTTGTGCCATATTTTAGACAATTTCTTAACTACTTTGGGCTTCAGTTTTCTCATTTTGTAAAAAGAAATAATAAAATTCAATCTGCTTCCCTGCAAAGTTGGTTACCGTGACTTTTAAATAACATTTGTATAACAATTTTGAATTTATAACCTGTTTTCACGCAAACTATGGGAGATCAAGAATCACATACTATACTGAGACAACCACGCACCCTATTTTATGTACGGTGACATGTGTATAAATTATATGGATTGTTCCATATAATTATTTACCCTCCAATTAGGCATGTGTGTCTCTTAAACCAAATAAACTACTTGCAAATACGGATGAAACACAGGAAAACACTATTAATACAGAGTAAAAGTAAGATTAAATGTTAAAGTATTCAAGCACTTTGGGAAACACTGCATACAATTTCCCTAAGGATAGAATAAATCAGTATGAGGTTGGGAATAAATATTTCCTTATCTCTTTAATTACACAGATGTCACAGAGGGGGCAAGATTTCAGGAAGACTCTGAAAGAAGAAAGAAAATGTGTAAAAAGAATACGAAAACCAAAGAAACAGTTGCAAAGTACTACCAACCAGAGTATGACCATGCGATATATATGGTCAAGGTAGGAGAGAAGAGAGAGTAAATAACAAAGAAGCTCTCAAAAAGCAAAGAAAGAAGGGCACCTGGTGGCTCAGTTGGTTAAGTGTCCAACTTTGGCTCAAGTCATGATCTCAGGGTTTGTGAGTTTGAGTGCCACTTCAGGCTCTCAGCTGTCAGCAGAGAGCCTACTTCAGATCCTGTCTCCCTCTCTCTCTCTGCCCCTCCTCAATTGTTCTCTCTCTCTTTCTCAAAAATAAATAAAAACATTAAAAAAAAAAGAGAGACAATAAAGAATGTTTAAAAGAAAAATGTGTGTATTAGTGGGAAAGTTATGTGAACCATTTGAGCCAAATATCCTTGGAGCTTCAAGCATGTAGAACTATTAACAATTCTTACTAACAGGTAAAAAGGGGAACTAAAATCCCAAATTTTCTAAGCTTAGACCTCAAAATTCAGTAACAATTTACTTACTTCACTAGAGCAGCTGCTTCAGGAAGGACATCAGCGAATGATTCACGGAAAATGATTGCGTTTTTCCTTTTGCAGTTCTGGATGACATCATTAGCAAGGTAAAAGAGATTCAAACGGTGGGGATAGGCAGCTAGAAATGACAAAAGACAATAAATTAAACCAAACAAATCAAATTATCAACTTATTCCAAATAGTGTTCTCACACTGTGTAAACTATTATATGGGTGTCTAGCAGATAAACAGGAAAATGAATTAATGGGTCAATTTATTGAAATTGGTGCCTAACACCCTTGACTACTTCAGGTTAATTTTCTGTTCAAGGTGCTCCTTGGGTAGGTTTCCATTTCACTTTGTAGATGTTTGGCACTAAAAAATTCATTATCTATGGAGAAGCCAACATGATATTGTTCTCCCAAACATTTCGAAAGATAAACTCTGTTGAAGTTCAACCTACAGCAAATACGCCAGGCTTAATGGAAAGAGTATGGGCTTTAGAACCATCCAGATGGTGACCACAGGCAAACCGCCTAACCTTCTCTACGTTATTACTGTAGATAGACTCTTTTTTTTTTTAATGTTTTATTTATTTCTGAGAGAGAGAGACAGACAGACAGACAGCGTGAACAGGGGAGGGTCAGAGCGAGAGGGAGACACAGAATCTGAAGCAGGCTCCAGGCTCCGAGCTGTCAGCACAGAGCCCAGTGCAGGGCTCGAACTCATGGAAGGCAAGATCATGACCCAAGATCATGACCCGAGATCATGACCCGAGCAGAAGTTGGACACTCAACCCTGACTGAGCCACCCAGGCGCCCCTCAGGCTCCCCTTCTATCTGTTCATCAACTTCATCAAGATCTAAGTTCCTTCTGTATTTTCTCTAACTTTACAGTCACTTTTTTAACTCAATTTTTTTCTCTATCAATTCCACAGTCTTTGATTATTTAAACCATTCTTTTATCAAAACCGTCATTTTCTTTTCCTCCTCTCCCCTAATTTAGCCTTTCTAGTATATGCATTCAACAAAATCCTAAATCTGGATCAACCTAACTAAATACTTTTACTACACCTTTATTTCTGCTCCTGTTGTGCTCAAGAAAAATCATACCCCTAGGAGGACTGAAACGATATAAATCTAGTCTCCTTCAACTGGTCCTTGACACGATGCTACAGTTCTTCCACATGTTCTTAATCAGCATCCTCTCTCATCCGCTGTAAGAGTGATTTCAAATTTTTACCACTCTTGTCAAGCCCCTTGTCTCATCACATTCCTTCTCACAGAGAAAGCAGAAGTCATTAGATGGAAATTTATATAAAGTATGCTCTCATTTATGCTGCCACCACTCCACTCAAACAGCAATTCCCAAGGTTACCAGTAAATTCCAAATTATTAAGCCCAATGAAAAATTTTAAATGTCACTTCTTTGTGGCTTCTGGCACACAGAATAGTCCCTTAAGGTAATTCCTCCTTCGGTTTCTGTCACAGACACTTTCCTGGTATCCCTACCTCTCTGGTTCCTTCTCCGTATACATACACATCTACATACATGCGTAGACCGGCTGCTCCGCCCGTGACCATCCTCCTTTAAATGCTGAAGCTCCCCAGGGTCCTCTCCTGAGCACTCCATTCACCCATGGCGTAATGTTTTAAGATTTCAAGTTTCAAGTCCGATAGTTTGTTCCATTCCTGATCTGTCACTTATTAGCTTTGGGGTTTCTTACACTACTTAACTCTCCTATATTATATTTTCTTTTTCTTTGTAAAATGACAGCTTCATAGAGTTATAAGAATTAAATGAAGGCACCTGGGTGGCTCAGTTGGTTATCAACCAACTTCAGCTAAGGTAATGATGTCACAGTTTGTGAGTTTGAACCCTGTGTCAGGCTCTGTGCTGACGGCTAAGAGCCTGGAGTCTGCTTCAGATCCTGTGTCTCTGTCTCTCTCTGCCCCTCCCCCACTCATGCTCTGTCTCTCTCTCTCTGTCAAAAATAAACAAACATTAAAAATTTTTTTTTAAAGAATTAAATGAAACAATGTATGTAAAGCATTCAGGATGGTGCTTAGCACCCAGAAAACAGCTGCTATCTGCATAATCATCCACTTCTACCGCTTTAGCCCCCACCACCTGTGTGTCAATGACTCCATGTCCACAGACACCACACCTGGATTTCCCTTAATCAGTCAATGTACACATCCATGGCCAAGTCTCAGAGGCACCTTGAACTTGATTTTTCAATATTTTATTACTAATCTTCCTCCTCTCCTGTTACTGCTCCTGTATCTAGCCAGAATTCTGACAATCTTTTTGGACTCTTCATACTTCCTATGAGACCCTCACCACATTTGATAAATCTCCAAGTCCAGCCAATTTTGACTCCAATAATATTTGTCAAGTTTATCCCCTCTTTTCCTTCTCTTCTTGCTATTGCTCTTTGCTAGGTTTGTCACCTTTTACCTGGACTACTGCAGCTCCTAACTGGTTAGCTTGCCTCTAAACTTGGTCCCCTCAAGTTTACTCTTTCAATTGCTAAATTCGCTTCTAACATGCAAACGTTATCCAATTCCTTCTCTTATGGAATCCATCAAGGACTTCCAACTACTTACTGAAAAAGGTCTAAACACCTTAGTCTCCATTTTATGATCTGGAGCTTACCTTCTTTCAGTTTCGTCGCTTTCCCTTCAAAGTTTTATCTTTAATAGATCTCCCAGTTTCCAGAAACTTGCATGTGCACTTACTCTCTCTGAATTTTCCTTTTCTAAGAGAACCCATCCTAAATATCTTGTGTTTTCTACTCATCCATAGGAAAAAGTCCAAAATTTTAAACCTAATTCATGTCAGGCTTTGGTCCCCACCCCCCATCTCTACTTCTTCCCCAAACAAACCTCCCCAAACTATTTTAATGCAATTTCTTCTCAATGCAAAACCTACACTCTATAGTCAAATCACTACAGAAAGCCTGAAGAATGAGAACAAGTGGCTGAGGCAGTCTGTGAAGATGCTGAAAGGCAGTAGGACTTGAGAAGACTCATCCTGAGTGCCTTCCAAACCGCACACAGTTCTTGCTTTCCTGTTCAGTCTCAGCTTGAGCCACTCTCTTACAACTGCAGTTTAGTGCTCATCATCGAGCCGCACTTTCTACCCTTGTCTTACCACCCATTTCAACAGGCAAATTCCTTTTCCTCCTTCAAATCTCAGCTTACATGTGACATCTTCCTTGCAGCTTCCCGACTCCGTAAGATAAGGCCTTTAGTGCATCCTGAACTCACACCTGTCATACATTTATCACACTGCAGTGTACGTCTCTGCATTTTCCACTAGAGCATAAGCTCCCTGAAGGCTGCAATTTTGTCCTGTTTACTGCTAAGTCCTCAATGACTACTTGAGAGTCTGGCAGGTGCTTAAATGATATATGTTAAATGTCTGATGAAGAGATTAAATTTTTGTAGGCAGTAAGAGTTTTCTATGTGCTAAACATTTCTAAAGATGATACATACTTTTACTTAATTTATTTTGAGAGAGAGAGAGAGAGAGAGAGCGAGTGAGCAGGGGACAGGGGCAGAGGGAAAGAAAGAGGAATCTTACGTAGGCTCCACACTCAGCACAGAACCCGATGCAGGGCTCAATGCCTCGACTCTGGGATCATGACCTGAGCTGAAATCAAGAGTCAGACACTCAACTTACTAAGCCACTCAGGTGCCCTAAGATGATACAAATACTAACTGATACCCTTACAACAACCCTATGAGGTTGGATACTGTTATCTCCACTAACAGATGAAGTGACGTGAATTGTCCATAGTCACAGTTAGTAAGTAGTGAAGCTGGAATTTAAATTCAAACAATCTGGGGGCGCCTTGGTGGCTCAACTGGTTAAACGTCCAACTTTGGCTCAGGTCATGATCTCACGACTCATGGGTTTGAGCCCCAGGTCCCACTCTGTGCTGACAGCTCAGAGCCTGGAGCCTGCTTCGGATTCTGTGTCTCCCTCTCTCTCTGCCCCTTCCCACCTTGCACTCTGTCTCCCTCTCTCAAAAAAAGTAAGTATTAAAAGAAATTAAATACAAGGATTCTGGCTCCAAAGTCTACATTCTTAATCACTACCGATTTTTTTTTTCTTTTTTCTTTTTTTTTAGTTTTACTTTAGAGAGAAAGAAAGTACAAGCTGGGGAAAGAGGCAGAGGGAGGGAGGGAGACAGAGGAAGAGGTGTGGGGGGTGGGAGAGAATCCCAAGCAGGTTCCATGCCCATCTCAGAGTCCAACACAGGGCTTGATCCCACGAGAGATCATGACCTGAGTCAAAATCAAGAATCAGACACTTAGTCGACTGAGCCACGCAGGCGCCCCAATCATTACCTATTTCTATTTGTGTCTCAGACCAGGACATAGCTTTGGCTGGAGGAACAGTGGGAGAATAGGCAAAGATGACAAATTCTGAGGGTTACTATATATTGAGCTAAGAAAGTTTTTTTTTGTTTTTTTTTTTTTTGAGCTAAGAAAGTTTTAACCTTCATTATGTGGCTAACAAATATCATGAAGTTTATATAAAGAAGTGTGTTTTAGAAAAAGCTGCAGGTCATTTTATTGTTAGAAATAATAAAATGAGCTAATAACAGCAAGGAAGCAACTAGACAAATCTATAAGGTGAGATATTCTGCAGGCAACTGGCCCAGTGTCATGAACAAATCAGCAACATAAAATGTAGTGGAGAGATTAAGGGACTCAAGGGACAAAATAATCTGATATAATTAATCTGTGTTCCTGAACTGCACAGAGGTTTGGACTAATCATTTGTAAATGACATTTCTGGATCAACTAAAGAAATCTGAATATGGTCTGGGATTAGATAAAATGAAAATTTACTAAAATGGAAATTAAAAAAAACAACCATTATCTGCTCAATACCTAGAAGGCTATGGATGAAATAAAAACTCTGATAATTAAAACTTTTATTTTTTTATTTATTTCTGAGAGAGACAGACAGTGTGAGCAGGAGAGGGTCAGGGAGAGAGGGAGATACAGAATCTGAAGCAGGCTCCAGGCTCTGAGCTAGCTGTCAGCACAGAGCCCGACGTGGGGCTCGAACCCATGAACCATGAGCTCATGACCTGAGCCGAAGCTGGACACTTAAAGGACTGAGCCACCCAGGCGCCCCCCACCCTTTTCTTTTAGGATTTTAAAACTTTTTTAAAATAAAGAGTCAACGTCTTAAAAAAAAACCGTAATTACAGTGATTTCATGTTAGAAAAAAATCCGTGAAAGAGATTAGAAAGAATATGGAATTCAGTTTTAACAGTATTAATCTCTATATTCTTTTTGTTTGCCTGTATTCTAATTTTCTATAATACATATTTGCTGCTTCCAAAATAACAGGTTATATGGAAACAGAATCATCTTGGCCCAGAAAATTTAACTCTTTGTCCTGAAGTAATCTGCATTTTGGCCTGGACCTCTGCTCTGAACTGCAGACTCAAATACCCGACTGCCTCCCCCATGCCTCCTCCTGCATGTCTAAGTCACAGCTCAGACTCAACACGTGACCTTCCAATCTCCTCTCCTCCTATGCTCTTCTCCATCCTAGTAAAAGGTGTTTCTTCTGGTGGCTTTTTTCAGCCAAAAATCTTGAGTCACCTTTGACTTCACTTTCTCTCTTTTTAAAAATATTTTATTTATTTTGAGAGAGAGACAGAGCACATGCTCCCAACATGAGACGTGGCAGGAGGGGAGGGACTGAGGGAGACGGAGAGAGAGTCCCCAGTGGGCTCCACGCTGTCAGCGGAGAACCCCATGAGGGGCCCAATCCCACAAACCTGTGAGCTCATGACGTGAGCCAAAATCAAGAGCTGGATGCTTAGCTGACTGAGCCACCCAGGCTCCCCTCTTCTTTCTCTTTCATATTCCACATCCAAACTCACAATGTGGATCTCATTAATGATACCTTCAGGAAGTTACAAATGTGGAAAGGGGGAAGATTAGAATAAACCCTGCTGTGTTGGGACTGTACCTGGAGTCTTGGTATAAACCTCATAGTTATACACAGAAATACACAAGGAAGAAATGCCTGGTATACATGTGTGTATACATACAACTATTTCCTAAATCTTTACACTGAAAGGCCTAGAAGTGATAATATCCCAATATCTAATATCTGGATCTTGGTTTCAAAGGGCTTCTTGGAGAACTGGCTGACTGCAGGCCAGGAAAGAAGGTACAAGAGCTTGGAAATCTTGAACTACAAAGTAAAAAAGTACTCAAAGAATGATGTCAAAATGACACACCCACTACCTTTGAGGGGTTCCCACTGGCCAAATCTATGGAACAGATAAGGGTCAATATCAGTAATAGTGAAAGATTAAAACCACTGAATAAAACAGCCATCTGTGAATACATACTGATGTAAGTAATTAAATAAATAAACAGGTAAAGGGGGAAAGCCCTGCCTTATAATCGATCAAATGCCAATTAATAAATATATAAGGAATGATGGCATTTAAAAAACAGCACTTTACAACCATCACAGTAAGAACTGACTCAAGTAACAATAATCAATGGACGCTAAAGCTAGAGAGAGAAGATAATGCAGAACAGGAGATGTATAAAGTCTCAAACTACTTCCCCACAAAATACTCACTTTACAGTAGAGAAACCTTACAGGCAAAAACCATCTTAACCAAGTGACAGAAGTTAACACACTATTAACAGGGCAGATCAACATTACATTCCTCCAAAGAGAATGAGTTAAGAACACAGCATCACTTCTGCAGTATGTTTGTCCAAAACTGCATAACCTGACTCTAATAATAAGGAAACATCAAACACAAATTTATGGATAGTTTACAAGTTACTGGTCCATATCCTTCATAAATGGCAAGGTCATGAAAGATAAGTAAAGACTGTTCGGACTGAAGAAAAATAAGGAGACACGTGTAGACTAACTGCTACACATGACCCTGGCTCTTTAAAGACCATGACTGGGATAAATGGCAAAGTTCAACCACAGTCTGTGGCGTCCATGGCAGTAATGCATCAGTTTCATTGCCCGATCCTGGTGATTCTGCAGATGCCGCACAACAATCGTGATGTACTAAACTGCACCTCCCCAAGATGCGAATGGTGAAGTCCTGAACCCCAGCGGGGGAGGTGGTCATTAAGGTTAAATGAGGTCATAAAGGTGGGGCCTTATAGGAAGAGAAGAATATTTCTATAGGAAGAGACACCAGAGAGCCCTCCTACCCCAACACCATGCCCACCATGTGAGGACAGTAAGAAGGGAGTATTCAATAGGGCATCATGGCTGTCTTATACTCTCAAACAGTTCAGCAAAAAAAAAGTGTGTGTATATGGAGAGGGCAATAAGAGATAGAGAAATGTTATTACTAGGGAATTCAGGTGGTCTTTGCATTGTATCCCAACTTTAACTTTGAAAGTATTTATTTACTTATTTATTTTTAATGTTATTTATTTATTTATTCCTTCATTCATTCATTTCTGAGAGAAAGAGAGACAGTGCGAGAAGGGGAGGGTCAGAGAAAGAGGGAGACACAGAGTCCGAAACAGGCTCCAGGCTCTGAGCTGGCTGTCAGCCCAGAGCCTGACGCAGGGCTCGAACCCATGAACCGTGAGATCATGACCTGAGCCAAAGTCAGCTGCTTAACCAACTGAGCCCCCCAGGCGCCCCATAACTTTGAAAGTATTTAAAACAAATTTTAAAAAATTCATAGACTCCAACTACTACTTAACATTTGTTGGTCTAAGCCATAACCATCTTCTGCCTGAATTACCATAGCAGCCTCCTAACCGGCCTCCCTGCTCCTACCTTTGCCTCACTTCAGTCTAACCTCAAGACAGAAGAGTGTTCCTTTTAAAATACAAACCTGATCATATTACCCCACTATTTAAATCCCTCCAATAATGGCTCCCCTCCTTAAAGATCAAAATCCTTACAAAGGCTTCTAAGTCCTAAACAATCTGACACCACATTATTTCTGATCCTCTGTCCTGACCACCATTCATTCCATTCTAGCCACCTCACTGAATAAGGCCTATGGCACACCTGACCTATAGAGGGTCACACCTGCTTGCTCTCTCTGTTTGGCACATTCTTCTCCCATACAGTCTCACGGCTTAGTCTCTCATTCTGTTTTTTCCCCCTCTCATTGCCTTTAAATCTTTGCCTAATGTCACTCTGTCAGTGGCTTCCTGGACTTCCCTGAACAGGAAAACTGTAACCTCAAACACCAGCACTCTGTATCACCTCTCCTCGTTTTATTTTCTCCAAACCACATAATTTCCCAATACACTATAATTTGATTAATTTTTTTGTCTGAGAATATAAGACAAATGAGAATATAAGCCTCCTGAAAGCAAGGATTTTTGCCTATTCCTGAATTCTCAGCCCCGTAGGACCAGGCCTAACACGTAGTAGGCTTTCAGTAACTTTTTCCTGAATGAATAAATTAGAAAGAAAGAGAAGGAAATACAAAGAAGAAAAGGAATGAAAAATGAGTAGCCTTCTATTCGGTTTTGTGGACAGTCCCTAAGGGCAGCTGGCTTCTCTGTAACTCTGTAGGATAGACAGGGGCTACACTTCATTTAAGGTACAGGTTAGGTATATTCTAGGGGCTGCCGCAGAAGTTCATCTAGATATAAAATCAGTGTTCTCACAACAGCAATTCCTCAACTGTCTACAAACTATGAACTCAATCCTTATTTTATCTTTATGAAGAAGGGAAAAGAGACGGACAATAGGAAAAGAAAGACCACTGATTCAAGTACCTTCGAAATAAATCTCCCACCCTGGTGGCAGGAGGATTAAATTATTTTTAAGTTTGTTTTTTTATTTATTTTGAGAGAGAGACAGAGAGAGGCAAAAACAGAGAATCTCAAGCAGGCTCTGCACAGTCAGCATAAAGCCCGAGGCAGGGCTTTGAACTCACAAACCATGAGATAATGACCTGAGCTGAAGTTGGATGCTTAATCAACTGAGCCACCCAGGTTCTCCTTAGATGATTTTTAACTTGAGTTAATATTAATATTTTATGTCTGCCCCACTTGTTCCAAAAATAGGTTAAGGAAACTGATGTAAAAAAGAGTGTTTTCAACCTGCGTGGTCTTTCCAGTACAGAGAATAAGAACTAGGGTTGAGTCAGAAGACCTGAATGGTGACCTTTGCAAAGGACTGATTTTCATTAGTTTTGGTCTGACTTCATTTGTAAACTGAGGATGTTGGGAAAGGAGAAACAAAAAAGAAGAAAGGGCTACATGAACAAAAACATTATTTCTAATTGTAGAAAAAGTAGAAGCCCTCTAGAGAATCAAAGTAAATACTTTGTAAAGGTGCATCCACAGCATGGGGTTGATAAGGAGGCATCTGTAAATAACACAGGTGATGCTTGTGTTAGAGTTAAGGAAAAACACAGGAGAGAAAAATGTACTTATACCATAAAGATGGAGGATTATTTTTAAATTTTTCTATAATGGTTATATGATCTTTTTATTAAAAAAATGAAAGCATACACAGTAACTGACTTACACTGGATTGTCTATAATTACCCTCTGGTTTTAACATCCTATAACTTAAAAAAATATATACTTGTAAGGATATTTAGTACAAATAATGACAGTACCACACAAATATTTAAAGAAAAGAAAATCACATCTTTTTGCAAAGAATCCAGATAAATCCTGGGGTGCCTGGATGGCTCAGTAGGTTAAATGCCTGACTCTTGATTTTTAGCTCATCTCACGGTTTGTGAGTTAGAGCCCCAAGTTGAGCTCTGTGCTGACAGCACGGAGCCTGCTTGGGATTCTCTTTCTCCTTCCTTCTCTGCCCCTCCCTGGCACATATGTGTGCACTCGCGCTCTCTCGCTCTCTCTCTCAAAAATAAGTAAACATTAAAAAAGAGAGAAATATTTTAAAATATAAATCCTCCAACCTCCTTAAAATCACTTGGTTGATCTGTTGAGAGTTAACAAGAAAAGAATACTCACTCGAAAAAGCATCAAGGTGGTAGAGGGAACATGAACTCCAGAGAAAACCCACCACGTGTACGGACAATCACCTGTCATCAACAATGGGCACAAGGAGAGTGAGAGGGCACTGATTCCATCAGGATGTGTGGTCACCTATGTGTAGGGCTGAGCCAAGAACTAGCTTTTGTAAAATGAATGCATTCAAACCATTTCTCAGACCTTTTTAAAAAGCTAAAATACCATTTTCTTTCTCTTTTATGAACTTAAAATAAGTGCTGTACTGTTTAGAAGTCAGACTTGAGGCGCCTGGGTGGCTCAGTCGGTTGAGCGTCTGACTTCAGCTCAGGTCATGAACTCATGGTTCGTGGAGTCAAGCCCCGCGTCGGGCTCTGTGCTAACAGGTAGCTCAGAGCCTGGAGCCTGCTTCAGATTCTGTGTCTCCCTCTCTCTCTGACTTTCCCATGCTCATGCTGTCTCTCTCTCTCTCAGAAATTAAAAAAAAAAAATTTTTTTAAACATTAAAAAAAAAAAAATAGAAGTCAGACCTGGGTAGCTCAGTGGGTTGAGTTCCTAACTCTCGATTTTGGCTCATGGAATCGAGCCCAGCATTGGGCTTTGCTTTGCGCTGAGCACGGAGCCTGCTTGAGATATTCTCTCATGAGTTCCAGCCCTACGTTGGGTGTGGAGTTTACTTAAAAAAAAAAAAAAAAAAAAAAAAAAAAAGAGGGGCACCTGGGTGCCTCAGTCAGTTAAGCATCTGACTTTAGCTCAGGTCATGAGCTCAGGTTTGTGAGTTGGAGCCCCACATCAGGCTCTGTGGTGACCACTCAGAGCCTGGAGCCTGCTTCAGATTCTGTCTCTGTCTCTGTCTCTTTCTACCCCTCTGCTCAGACTCTCTCTCTCTCTCAAGAATAAACATTAAAAAATTTTTAAGAAAAAATAATTTAAAAAATTAATCAAGAAATAATTATTAAAAAAAATTTTTTTAGGGGGCCTGGGTGGCTCAGTCGGTTACGTGTCCGACTTCGGCTCAGGTCATGAGCTCACGGTTTGTGAGTTCGAGCCCCACATTGGGCTCTGTGCTGAGAGCTCAGAGCCTAGAGCCTGCTTGGGATTCTGTGTCTCCTCCTCTCTTTGGCCCTCCCCCACTCATGCTCTATCTCCCTCTGTCTCTCTAAATAAATGTAAAAAAATTTTTTTTAATGTTTTTAATGTTTATTCTTGAGAAGAGAAAGAGAGAGAGAGAGAAAGAGAGAGACAGAGAAGACGACACAGGATCCAAAGCAGCCCAACATGGGGCTCAAACCCACAAACTGTGAGATCATGACCTGAGCCAAAGTCTGACGCTTAACCAACTAAACCACCCAGGCGGCCCAAAGTAGTTACTTAACATTTATAAGGTACCAACTCAGAAGCTCTTTAAACAATTTGGCACTGAGAATATCTGTTAAATATCCTTATATACAATTATCCAGAAATCTACTAAATTACACTTTCCTTAATTCTAAGCAGAAAACCATTCAGTGTTATCAGTTATCTGTAAAGAGCCAAAAGAAAATGAGAAATCTAAATTTTCACCAATAATGGAGTTGGTTTATTAAATTCACAAAATTAATGTAACCATTAATGAAATATGAAGACCACACAGGGTGGCTCAGTCTGTTGAGTATCTGACTCTTTGACTTTGGCTCAGGTCATGATCTCCTGGTTCCTGGTATAGAGCCCTGCATTGGGCTCCGCTCTATGAGTGCAGAGCCTGCTTTGGAGTCTTGCTCTGTCCCTCCCCCAACTAATGGGTGCACGCGCGTGCAATCTCTCTCTCAAAATGCATAAACTTAAGAAATATATATAAAGGGGCGCCTGGGTGGCTCAGTTGGTTAAGCTACCGACTTCAGCTAGGGTCATCATCTCAGTTTGTGAGTCTGAGTCCCACGACAAGCTCTGTGCTGACAGCTCAGAGCCTGGGGCCTGTTTCGGATTCTGTGTCTCCCTCTCTCTCTGCCCCTCCCCTGCTTACACATTCTCTCTCTCTCTCTCTCTCTTTCTCAAATAAACTTTTAAAAATATGAAGACCATACAGAAAACCGTAAAATGGTTGATATAGTCAAAGTGAAGGAAACAAAAAAAGGTATGTCAACCTTGACACTTCCCCTTACAGTCTACATTTAACTCCTGTCAATCCTTCCTTTTTACTGTATTTTACTGACTTTAAGATAACACGGTTTATAACATGCATTATTTTAACTACCAAGAAATTTACAAAGTACTTCCAATTACTTGAAGGAAACCATCAACTACAAAATACCGATTTCAAACATGTTAAAATGTGAAAAAACAACGTGCAACTTAGAATCGATGGAATACATTCTCTCCCTCCCCACTCCTTTTGCCACTACCTTATTTCAGGCTTTCCTCATTAGTACTTCCTAACAACTGATCTCTGCCTCTAGTTTTACTCCCTTTCAATGCATTCTCCAGACTCCAGGGAATTCATCTTACAGACAGACATGCTTGCCCCTATGGACAAAACTACTCTCTGCAGCACTATTTCCAACAAAAGCCTGGAAATATCCTGAAAGTCCATTGACAGGAGATTGGCTAAATAAATCATCTACATCCAACTGAATAGCACATAACTATTAAACACAAGGACATTCAAAAGTTCATTTAGAGGGGCGCCTGGGTGGCTTAGTCGGTTAAGCGTCCGACTTTCGCTTAGGTCATGATCTCGCGGTTCGTGGGTTCGAGCCCCGCGTCGGGCTCTGTGNCAAATATTGGAGGGGTGGTATGGGTGTCTCTTTTTCAAACCATGTGTGCAAGAATCCGTGTTCAGATCTGAAAGAATGAAGGAAAATGTCAGTCCTCGGTAAAGGCTTTGAATTACATGCAGACAACCGGTCTTGGTCATATCCCGCATGGGGACTGCTCGTGTTATTAAATGGCTTGAAAACAATTCTGCTGGGGGCGCCTGGGTGGCTTAGTCGGTTAAGCGTCCGACTTTCGCTTAGGTCATGATCTCGTGGTTCGTGGGTTTGAGCCCCGCGTTGGGCTCTGTGCTGACTGCCAGCTCAGAGCCTGGAGCCTATTTCGGAGTCTGTGTCTCCCTCTCTCTCTGACCCTCCCCTGCTCATGCTGTCTCTCTCTCCCTCTCTCTCTCTCCTAGAAATAAATAAAAACATTAAAAAATTTAAAAAAAAAAAAGTTCATTTAGAACCCTCTCCAAGACATAAAGGGAAAAGCACAAGGATGAAGTATGCCACTAGAGGTGCACAAAAAATACAAATAGGTATACATTTTATATTCATAGAGAATACCTCTGAGATGGTAACAAAAAACTGTTAATAGTAATGCCTCTGCAGAAAGAAACCAAGGATCAAGAGTAGCAGGGGCTGTCATGACAGCGGAATTCATTTTTTACTGTATACTTTTTGGAATTTGATTTGGGCACGTATTTACTTATTCAAAGTAATACATTAAAAATACCACTATCATGCTATACTCTAAGCCCTTTCTTAACACTGCTAAAACACTCTGTGCATAGATATGGTCTTGTTTGTTCACCTGGAGTTGAAAACATCCATTGACCAATGTCTCCTCAGCAGACCAGGAGCTCCTTAAGCACAGTGGCTTTGTATCTCCATATCAGTCAACTATTTAGCAGATATACAATACCTTCTATCGGATAAACAAGTACGAACCAAAGCCTCACTTCTAAAATCATCCCCCATCTAGACCTTATCTTCTAGAACCAACGCTCCAAACTATCTGCTTTTCTCTCCTATCAATTAACCCCAAAAGTTCTGGGGTCCCCTGGATAACACCATGCAATAACCTAAGAGAAGAAGGAATCTTTTACTCCTGTCCCTTGTTAACAAGGCCATCTTCTATAAATCTACTATTACAGAGTCTTAAATTATCTGCCCCATTGCTCTTTTGTTAACATTTACTCTTTCAAAGTTTGACCTAAGTTCACCATTATGAAAATGCTGATGAAAAGAGGAATATCAAATAAACAATGTAATCTGTTCTACCTTGGGTGCTGAGGAAAGTCCTGTCTTAAATTCACATTATCAGGGGTGCCTGGGTGGCTCAGTCGCTTAAGCGTCCGGCTTCGGCTCAGGTCATGATCTCACGGTTCATGGGTTCGAGCCCCGCATCGGGCTCTGTGCTGACAGCTAGCTCAGAGTCTGCAGCCTGTTTCAGATTCTGTATCTCCCTCTCTCTCTCTGACCCTCCCCTGTTCATGCTATCTCCCTCTCTCTCTCTGACCCTCCCCTGTTCATGCTCTCTCTCTCTCTCAGAAATAAATAAAACATTAAAAAAAAGATCTATAAATCCACATAACAGACTTCTCACTCCTTTCAGAGGATGGTATTATAAAAAGAAAACAGAGGGGCACCTGGGTGACTTAGTAAGTTAAGCATCCGACTCAATTTTGGCTCAGGTTATGATCTCACAGTTCATGAGTTTGAGCCCCGCATTAGGCTCTGCATGGACAGTGTGAAATCTGCATGGGATTCTCTGTCTCCCTCTCTCTGTCTGCCCCTCTCTTGTATTTCTCTCTCAAAATAAATTTAAAAAAATGTTCATTTAGAAAATAGAAATTGGACCCAGACAGACATCAATTCAAATTCTACCTAACTAACTGGGTTATTACCTTGACAAAATTACATGTCTCTGTGCCTTAATTTCCGTACCTTAAAATGAACATAATAGTTCAAAAGGCTTCTGGAAGGAATAAATCATATATGTAAAATGTTTGTAGTATACACTACCGTTACAGAGCCACTGTCACTAAGAGTAATTGTTTTTTCCCAGTTTTATTTTTTTTCTAAGCTAGTACATATAAGGTAAGTATAGGAAAAAGTGCCATCTAATTAAACTAAATTAAGGTCTGTATGACAATAGTTTCTCCCTTTTTAACTCTGGCCTCTGAAAATGGAAAGAAAGCTTTATGTTTTTTAGCTCCTCCAATCCTAGGATTCCCTTGCTCTGCTATGGCTGCTAACATCTAGCAGGCTCCTGAAACATCTAAGCTGCCAAAAAAATCAGAGGCCTGATCCCCTGGGAACTCTCATCTTCAAAGTTGTCTCTGAGCTTCAAGTCAGTTGCTTTCCTCTCAGCTGACCTCAGAAACATTTGGTCTGGGGCGCCTGGGTGGCTTAGTCGGTTAAGCGTCCGACTTTCGCTTAGGTCATGATCTCGCGGTTCGTGGGTTCGAGCCCCGCGTCGGGCTTTGTGCTGACTGCCAGCTCAGAGCCTGGAGCCTATTTCGGAGTCTGTGTCTCCCTCTCTCTCTGACCCTCCCCTGCTCACGCTGTCTCTCTCTCTCTCCTAGAAATAAATAAAAATATTAAAAAAAAAAAAAAGAAACATTTGGTCTGACTGTAGTAACGCTAGGTATAGAGATTTATGTGAATTGTTTAATTGCTTATATCTAATAACTATGCAGAATAACTGTGTACATATCATCAGCAAAATGTTTTAAAAAGCTGATTATAACCCAAACTGATGCTACACGATTCAATATTGGTTAATCACACGGCCTAGCTGTTTGCTCATAGATTAAACGTACGTTGTTGGGGGTGCCTGGTTGGCTCATTGGCTCAGTTGGTTGAGTGTCCAACTTCAGCTTGGGTCATGATCTCACAGTTCATGAGTTCAAGCCCCACATAGAGCTTGCTGCTGTCAGCCTGTCAGCGCGGAGCCTGCTTTGGGTCTTCTGGGTCCCCGCCCCCCCGCCCCTACCTCACTCATACTCGCTCTCATAAATAAATAAATAAATAAATAAATAAATAAATAAATAAATAAATAAAACATTAAACAAAAATTTGTTCTGGGGCCCCTGGCTGGATCAGCTGGAAGAGCATATAACTCTTATCTCGAGGTTGTGAGTTTGAGACCCATGTTGTAAGTAGAGATTACTTTAAAATAAATAAAACTTAAAATTTGTTCATACTATACTCCCATCTAAAATGACCTTATTCTTCTCTTTTCATTTATTTGAATTCTTATCTCAAATTCCAAGTCAAATCTCTGGTCCTCAATGAAAGCTCCTGAAACTACTTCCATCTTTCTTTGCTCTGAACACATAGTGTTCTTGTATTTAATATGCAGTGTTTTTGGGGCGCCTGGGTGGCTTAGTCAGTTAAGCATCCAACTTTCGCTAAGGTCATGATCTCACGGTTCGTGGGTTCGAGCCCCGCGTCGGGCTCTGTGCTGACTGCCAGCTCAGAGTCTGGAGCCTATTTCAGTCTGTGACTCCCTCTCTCTCTAACCCTCCCCTGCTCACACTCTCTCTCTCTCTCCTAGAAATAAAATATTAAAAAAAAAAATGCAGTGTTTCACAAATTGGCTACACCTTAAACTCTTTGAAAACAGAATTGTATCTTTCACTTCTTTTCTATCTTCCATAGTGCTGAACAGGAATGAATTAGCCTTTTAAAAAAATTTTTTAATGTTTATTTATATTTGAGAGAGAGAGAGACAGAGACAGAGTATGAGCAGGAGAGGGGCAGAGAGAGGTGGGGTGACAGAATTTGAAGCAGGCTCCAGGCTCCAGAGAATCCAATGCAGGACTTGAACTCATGAGCCGTGAGATCATGACCTAAGCCAAAGTCAGACGCTTAACCAACTGAGCACCTAGGCAGGTGCCCCTAGGCTTTCAAAATTATTAATGAATTTGAATTTGTTATTTTTAAAAATATCCATATCTAGGGTCACCTGGGGGGCTCATCAGTTAAGTGTCCCAACTCTTGATCTCCACTCAGGTCTTGATCTCAGCAGGGTCCTGTGTTCAAGCTCTGCGTCATGCT
This sequence comes from Hyaena hyaena, assembly GCF_003009895.1. NCBI lineage: Eukaryota > Metazoa > Chordata > Mammalia > Carnivora > Hyaenidae > Hyaena > Hyaena hyaena. The sequence continues at coordinate 646,659 of NW_024080913.1, read as the reverse complement.
AGACGTGAATACTTTAAAAAAAAAGAAAAAAAAGGAAACATTCCTCCCTTAACTACATAATCTATAGCAGCCACCTTCTCATTTCTTACCTTCTTTTCCCATTCAAGTATTTGAAACCAACAGTCTACTATAATGGCCAGATCTCTCTCCACGTCCTCACCTATCATTCACTATTTATTTAAAAAAAAAAAAAAAAAAAAGAGGAAGAAGGAGAAGAATTTTAGTCATTTAATATTGAGCATACAAGAAACATAATCTAACCTACATTCATCTATAAAGAACAGTTTCCTGAAGCACCTGGGTGGCTTAGTGGTTGATCATCCCACCTTTTTTTTCTTCTAAGTTTATTTATTTTGAGAGAGGGGGATACAAGCGGGGTAGAACAGAGAGATGGGAGAGAGAATCACAAGCAGCCTCCACGGTGTCAGTGTAGAGCCTGATCTAGAGCTCAAACTCATGAACTATAAAATCGTGACCTGAGCTGAAACCAAGAATCGGACGCTTAACCCAATAAGCCACTCAGATGCCCCTGAACACCCCACTCTTGATTTCGGCTCAGGTCATGATCCTGGGGTTGTGGGACTGGCCTGTGTCAAGCTCCCCACTGAGCATGGGGCCTGCTTGGGATCCTCTCCCTCCCTCTCCCTATGCCCCTCCCCCATTCATGTGCACTCTCTTGCTCTCTCTAAAAGAAAAAAGAAGTTTTTCTTTTTTACCCCTTCCTTATTCTCTTTTCTTTAAATGAATACTAACATAGACTAAGATTTTTTGCTGCATTCACTACTCTTGTTATTCCTTCTGATATTCAAACTGTCCCATGATTCATTCATCTTTGAGCAACGTCTCCCTTTCTGGCCTAAGATGTTCTTTCCACAGGCCTGATGTTTTCTTTATAGGAAGATTTTATAAACTACTGATTCAATCTGGTTAGTGCTCATACTACTATCCAAAATTTTTAACTCTTCCTGGACCACTATTAATTCTTTAAAAGAAACCTGTTCACTTTGTCTGAGTTTTCATGTTTACTGGCTTATTCAAGTAGTTTTTAAACTTCCACTTTATCTGTAGGCATACCCCCTTTTCCATTCCTAACATTATTTATCTGTGTTTTCTCCCGTCCCCCACCGCCCCGATCAATCTTAACAAAGGCTTACTTATCATTTACTAGGTTTTTCAAAGAAGCAAGTTTTGTCTTTGCTGATCTTCTGTTAGAGCTTATCCTTTACTCTTCATTTTACTTCCACTTACCTTCTACTTTCCTTGGGTTTATTCCTTTTTTTTTTTTGGTCTAATTTCTTACAAGAGACGCTTAGCTCATTAATTTGCAGCTTATTGCATCTTAGGCTTAAAATTTCCTTATGGGGGCACCTGGCGAGCTCAGTTAGGAGAGTGTGCAACTCTTGATTTAGAGGTTGTTAAGTTCCAGCCCCACACTGGGTATAGAGATTACTTAAAAGTAAAATCTTTTAGGGGCGCCTGGGCGGCTCAGTCGGTTAAGCGTCCAACTTTGAGTCAGGTCATGATCTCATGGCTTATGAGTTCGAGCCCTGTGTTGGGCTCTGTGCTGACAGCTCACAGCCTGGAGCCTGCTTTGGATTCTGTCTCCCTCTCTCTGACCCTCCCCTGCTCAGGCTCTGTCTCTTTCTCCTTCAAAAATAAATATTTTTTAAAAAAAAATCTTTTTTAAAAGTTTCCCTTATGCACAGATTTACTGCAACCCAACCCAGATGTTTTCCCTTAACTCAAGACCCATATATCTACTTGTCTACTTGACATCTCCAACTTCAGTATCTGGAAGACATCTCAAACTTAACCTGTTAAAAACTAACCTCTTGATTGCCCCCAAATCTTGTCTACTTGAAGTCTTCATCACTTAGCTAATGACAACTCCATCACTCAGGGCACAAACCTTGGAATTACTGGAAACAAACACACACACACACAAACACACACACACACACCATCAGCAATCTGTTCTATCTTCAAAATAGATCCAGAAATCATTTCCTTTTTATCACCTTTATTCCTGTCACTGCAGTCTAAGCTACCATCATCTCTTACCTGGACTTTACACTCCAATTATAATAGATCTCTCTCCTTCTGACCTTTCCTCTTTATTGTCTGTTCTTACATGGCAGTGGAGGACCCTTTTATTTTTTTTACTTTTTTATTGTTTTTTTAAGGTTTATTTATTTTTGAGAGAGACAGAACATGATCAGGGGAGGGACAGAGAGCGAGGGAGGTACAGAATCTCAAGAAGGCTCCAGGCTTAGCGCTATCAGCACAGAGCCCAACACGAGGTTCTAACTCACAAACTGTGAGATCATGACCTGAGTCAAAGTCAGACACTTCACCGACTGAGCCACTCAGGTGCCCCTGTGGAGGACCCTTTTAAAATGTATGTTACTCTCTGCTAAAATCTCCACAGCAGTTGCTCCTTTCACTTGGAGTAAAAGCCAAAGCCTGCCTGACATGATCTACCATCTCTCGTCTCACTGACCTAACCTACCTCCCCACCCCCCACTCCATTCCAGCCAGTGTTCTTGAACACTTTTCCTTGAACATACCAGATTTGCTCATACCTTAGGGTCTTAATTATAACTGTGTCCTCTACCTACAATCTCTTTCCTCCAGATACCACTGCGTTAACTCGGTATCTTCAGGTCCTTTACTCCATTCTTGCTCTCAATAAAGCCTATCTTCAGTGCTTCTTTTAACACTGCAATCTGTCCCCGCCAATCTCCATCATTAATTCCAAAGCCTTTTGCTCTATGTTTACTTTTTTCCAAGAAGACTTTATCACTTTCCATCAAACTAGATAATTTACTTTTCCACTATGTTTATTGGCTGTCCATTTCCCCACCAAATGCTGGTTCCACAAGAAAACTTGGTGCTTTCCCAAATGGCACATACACAGTAAGCACTCAGTAAAATAAGTTGCACGAGTTTTGACATGTAGTATTCTTATTGCTGCTCATTGCTTTGTATTTTTAAATTTGCAATGATTTCTTCTTTGACCTGTGAATTATTTGGAAATGTGTATTTTAGGGGCGCCTGGTTGGCTCAGTCGGTTAAGCGTCCGACTTTCGCTTAGGTCATGATCTCGCGGTTCGTGGGTTCAAGCCCCGCGTCGGGCTCTGTGCTGACTGCCAGCTCGGAGACTGGAGCCTATTTCAGAGTCTGTGTCTCCCTCTCTCTCTGACCCTCCCCTGCTCACGCTGTCTCTCTCTCTCTCTCCTAGAAATAAATAAAAATATTTAAAAAAAAATTTTTTTTAACTATATCTACTAGTGCAACTGCTGGGTTGTAGGGCAGTTCTATTTTCAATTTTGTGAGGAACCTTCATATTGTGTTCCAGAGCGGCTACACCAGTTTGCATTCCCACCAGCAGCACAAAAGAGATCCTCTTTCTCTGCATCCTCACCAATATCCATTGTTGCCTGAGTTGTTAATGTTAGCCATTCTGACAGGTGTGAGGTGGTATCTCAGTGTGGTTTTGACTTATTTCCCTGATGACGAGTGATATTATTTTTTCATGTGTTGGTTGGCCATCTGGATGTCTTCTTGGGAGAAGTGTCTATTCACGTCTTTTACCCATTTCTTCACTGGATTATTTGTTTTTTGGGTGTTGAGTTTGATAAGTTCTTTATAGATTTTGGATACTAACCCTTTATCTGATACGTCATTTGCAAATATCTTCTCCCATTCCATCTGTTGTCTTTTAGTTTTGCTGATTGTTTCCTTCGCTGTGCAGAAGGAAATATTTTTTTATTTATTTTTTAATTTTTAACTTTTATTTATTTTTGAGAGAGGTGATGGGTAGGACAGAGAAGGAGACACAGAATCTGAAGCAGGCTCCAGGCTCCGAGCTGTCAGCACAGAGCCCAATGTGGGGCTGCAACTCACAAACCACAAGATCACGACCTGAGCCAAAGTCAGATGTTTAACTGACTGAGCCACCCAGGCGCCCCAGAAGCTTTTCATTTTGATGAGATCCCAACAGTTCATTTTTGCTTTTGTTTCCCTTGCCTCCTGAGACGTACTGAGTAAGAAATTGCTGCGGCTGAGGTCAAAAAGGCTTTTGCCTGCTTTCTCCTTGAGGATGTTGATGGCTTCTCATCTTACATTTAAGTCTTTCATCTATGTTGAGTTTATTTTTGTGTATGGTGTAAGAAAGTGATCCAGGTTCATTTTTTTCTGCATGTCACTGTCCAGTTTTCCCAACACCATCTGCTGAAGAGACTGTCTTTATTCGATTGGAGATTCTTTCCCACTTGGTCAAAGATTAGTTGGCCAGTTTGTGGGTCCATTTCTGGGTTCTCTATTCTGTTCCATTGATCTGAGTGTCTGTTTTTGTGCCAGTACCATACTGTCTTGATGATTATAGCTTTGTAATACAGCTAGAAGTCCGGGATTGTGATGCCTCCAGCTTTGGTTTTCTTTTTCCAGATTGCTTTGATTATTTGGGGTCTTTTCTGGTTCCATACAAATTTTAGGATTGTTTGTCCTAGCTCTGTGAAGAATGCTGGTGTTATTTTGATAGGGATTGAGGCAAGGTTTTATTTCTTAATTCTGTTTTCCCCCTTCTAGTGGCTGGATGTTACATATTCTATTTCTAGTCCCTTAGTAGCTACTTTCAATATTTTACCATATAAATCTTAAAAGATACAAGGCTCTCAGAATACTTTAATCTCAAATTAACCTCTTCTTGACCTTCGTTAGCCAGTATTTTTTTAATTCTGACTTAAAAAAAAACCTCCACACATTAAACATGATTTTATACAGATAACGTTAATTTAGATTTACTCTCGTGGTTACCTATTTGTTTAGCACTGCATTTTGTCTCTCAGACCATCTTCCTGGGATTATTTTTCTTTTTCCTTAAGTATATATCCTTTAAGGGTGCCTAGGTGGCTCAGTCAGTTAAGTGCCTGACTCTTGATTTCAGCCTAGGTCATGATCTCACATTTCATGGTACTGAGGCCCACATGGGGCTCTGTGCTGACAGCAAAGAGCTTTCTTGGGATTCTCTCTCTCTCTCTCTCTCCCCCCGTCCCTTCCCTGCTCCTGCTCTCGCTCTCAAAAATAAACGTTGAAAGAAAGAATATTATCCTTTAGAAGGTCCCAAAGTGAAGACTTGTTGGTTTCCAGCTTTTGTCTTTCTGAAAATATCATCATTTAGCCCTTGTTCTTAAAAACTAGCTTTGCTAAGTACACAATTCTAGATTAATAGTTGTTTTCTCTCTGTACTTACTTTTTTAAAATTCCTTTTAAGTTTGTTTACTTATTTTTGAGAGAGAGAAATGGTGTGTGTGCGTGCACAAGCAAGGGAGGGGAAGAGAGAAGGAGAGACAGAATCCCAAGCAGGCTTCACGCCATCATGCACAGCCTGATGTGGGGCTTGGGTTTGGGGCTTGAATTCATGAACCGTCAGATCATGACCTGAGCCAAGATCAAGAGCTGGACGTTTAAATAACAGTATCATCCAGGCGCCCCTCTCTGCCCTTTAAATTTTTATTCTTAAGTCTTCCTAACTGAAGTCTTCCTACTTCCACTGTTGCTATCAATCCGATAGTCATTCTTTTTGCAAGCTACCTATTTGTTCTAGCTTTTCTTTTAAGGGCTTCTGTCTTTGGTATTCTTCAGTTTAACTACAAAGTGTGTAGGTATAGATTTCTTCTTATTTAACCTTCTTCATACCTGTCCTGCTTCCTGTACGTTCATGTCTCTCACTAATTCTTCAATCTCTCAGCCATTATTCCTTCAAATATCACCTGCTCTTCATTCTCTCCTTCCGGGACTTCAATCACACATATGCTAGAGTCATCACCATTCCCAGCAACTTATCTCTCAGCATGACATTCTGGGAAATTACTTCACATCTTTCTTTCCGTCAATTAATCCATTCATTGAGCTTTTAATTTCAAAAATTTTATTTTTCATTTCTAATTTCACTTGGTTCTTTTACAAATCTACATAACTATGTCTGAGAGTCTTTCATTTCTTGTTGTATTTTAGATTCCACTTGTTTGGTAATTGTTTTTATTGTGAGTTTATATTTGACTGAATTTTATCTATGGGAATTCAAAGAGCTTAATCAGAAAAGGCATTCTCTCAAAACGTATTTGCATTTGCTCTGGTGAGGTCAGGGGTAGAAATTAGACGTTGGTCCAATTTAGCAACCTCCTAAGATGGCGTTCCACTTGTTGTGGGCCAAAGACACAGTTTTCCATTAGTGCAAAGATGAGCTTTGCCCTCAGGGCCATCGTGCCTTTCCTGTCTGCTCACAGCTCCCTGTCCTGTTTCAGCCAACTCTTCTTCACTTTTGTAAGTGAGAACAGACCCTTACAGAGCATCCTTACTTTCGAGCATATCCATTAATGCGTTAAAAATTATGCTTGCAGGGTGCTTGTGTGGCTCAGTTGGTTAAGCATCTCACTCTTGATTCTAACTCAGGTTATGTTCTCATGATTTGTGGGATTGAGCCCTGCATTGGGGTTCTCTCCCTCCCTCCTTCTCTGCCCCTCCCCTGCTCATTTACCTTCACTCTCAAAATAAGTAAATTTTAAAATAAATAAATTTGCTTGCAACCTTCTATACAGAAGAATTCCAAATAATTTACATAAATACTGCCTCCTTCAGGAGATAGAGGGTAACTCCTCACTCCCTTAAGTGTGAACTGTGTATAGTGACTTCTTTGCCAAGTATACAGTATGACGGAAATAGTAACTTCACAGTGAAGAAACTGGACAAACACAGCCTCAGACAGATGATCAAGGTCAACATCACCAGTGAGAAGTCATGTTGTAGGATATCCTTGATATGATGTGATGAAAAGAGCTCTTTACCTCTGCATACTTCTTCCCAAGAACCTGTAACCTCAGCTAGCTAATCATGAGAAAAACACCAGACAAAGCCATGATTAGGGATATTCTACAAAACAGTAGAACAGTACTCCTTGAAACTACTGAAAGTTTTTTGTTTGTTTTTTTTAACATGTATTTACTTTTGAGAGACTGAAAGAGACCAGGGCACAAGCAGGGAAGGGGCAGAGAGAGGAGACACAGAATCTGAAGTTGGCTCCAGACTCTGAGCTATTAGCACAGACAGGGCTTGAACCCACGGACCATGAGATCAGGACCTGAGCCAAAGTCAGACACTTAACTGACTGAGCCACCCAGGCGTCCCCAAACTGTTGGAAGTTTAAAGGAGCCTAATGAAACATGATGACTAAATAATGTGGAATTTTGCATGCGATCCTAGGATAGAAAAAGACATTAGGCAAAAAACAAGGAAATCCACAAATATAGACTCTAGTAAATAATTATGTATCAATATTGATCCATGAGTTGTAACAAACGCACCATCCTAATGTAAGACGTTAACAAGAGCCGAAACTGGGCATTATAACCTTTGTAAACGTTTCTGTAAATCTAAAGCTACTTTACATCAAAACATTTATTTTTAAAAACTCTATTTATTGCAATTTCTGTCAGATTTAGTTGGGTTTTTTGTTTTGTTTTGTTTTTTTAGTGAAAGGATCCTGCAAAATCAAGTCTGTCATATTACCAGAAACAAAGTCCTTCTATTTACTCTTCCACCTCTATAATCATGCTCCTTCCCAGAACCACACTCCAATGAAATTCCTCCGGCAAACTTTCTTTCCTTAGTTTCTGAAAAATGACTTTGTTCTGATCCTCTCATTTACCTACGACACCTTTTCTTCTCCTAACCCCTGAAACTCTGGTGTTTCCCAAAGTTCTTTCATTGGCCCTATTCTCTTCTCAAACACTGTCCCCTGAAGTGTTCATCCAAAATGTTTACAACTGCCAACTCTACCCCTCTACTTTAAAGCTCCCTCCCAAATACAACAGAGTGGTTATCAACACCTTTCTTAAGTAAGTCAAACCTCGTTTTAAAGCCCAGCCCTGTTTCCAACTGCATGACCCTTTCTAAACACTGCTTTCCTCATTTATACAATGGGATAATAACAGTCCTACCCATTCAAAGGTTGTCAAAATTACATGACATAATACACATAAAACTCCTAGGACAGCATCAAGTCAACTGTCAATAAATATTAGCCAATATTAGGATTATAAGCACCATCTACATAGCTAATTATCTACCAAACAACTCTTCTCAGATGCTCTCCAGACACTCCAACTTCTTATGTTCAAACCTGCTTTCATCATCTACCACTTCCTCCCAAATTCCCTGCCACCCAAGACAGAATCCAGAGACTCTGTCTTTCAGTCTCTCCTCTTATCTGCAACATCCCCAACTGGTCAACAAGTTCTATCACATTCCACTTTCTAAATACCTCTTTGATCTTTTCTGCCTTCTCCACTACCACTATATTAATTCAAATTTTGGTCATTTGTTGGATTATTATGATGGCCTCCTGACACTTCCCCAAAATATATTTATTTTTAGTAATTATAGTATCAGTTTTACATATTACAATTTACTGTGCTATCTTAAATATCAAAATACAACATTTTGGTTGGCATCATACAAAAGCAGCTCCATTTGTCTTTCTTGGTTATCTTTAGCTCTTCTTCCCCGACCCCTCTCACTTTCACCACAAACTCCTTACCCTATTTACTACCATTTACTACTCAGCTAAGGAAACTCCCCTGACTTAGTCCTCTCTCCTCTTAGAACCACCCACTTATAGGGTGAGTTTTCATCTGAGGGCAAGAACCCAAAGGATCTTTCCTTGGGGAAAGGATTTTGACCTCCAGTAGTGTAATCTTTCCCTAGTTGGCCAAGAAAACAAAGCCCCAAAACTTCAGCAATTTTGAACTATTGAATAGAGACAGACGGTTCTGAAAGCACTAGTCAGGGGAATTAAATATGGCAAAAAGATTCTTAAATCCAACCCAAGCAGCTACAGCCACAGTGCAATTATAAAGATGTCTCAGGCCAAAAGACCAAAGTCAAAGGAAGCAGCAGAGCCAGCAGCAGCTGATGATTTATATTAGAAAGATTACCTATTATTTAATATTTTATAAATATTAAAATGCATATTGTACTAAAAATAAAAATATATAAAAATACAAATTTTAAAATCAGCTTTGTGTTAGATTATTTTTCCCAACTGAAAGTTAATGTGTTCTTTTTTTTAAGTGTATTTATTTTTAGAGAGCAAGAGAGAGAGTGCAATAGTAAGTGGGGGACGAGCAGAGAGAGTGGGAGAGAATCCCTAGAAGGCTCTGCATTGCCAGCATTGAGCCCGATGTGGGGCTTACTCCCATGATCGTGTGAGATCATGACCTGAGCCAATAGCAAGAGTCAGACATTCAACTTGCTGAACCATGCAGACTCCCCATGGGCATTCACTAGCATTAATAAGAAAGGACTAAAAAATTCACATTCATTCCTTTGGATTATTAACTCTACATTTTCACCTAGGGAAGGGCACATAGGTGGCTCAGTTGGTTGAGCATCTGACTCCTGGTCTCAGCTTGGGTCGTGGTCTCGCAGTTCATGAGATGAAGCATCAAGCTGGGCTCTGTGCTGACAGTGCAGAGCATGCTTGGGACTCTCTCTCCCCCTTTCTCTGCCCCTCCCCTGCACTCTCTCTCTCTCAAAATAAATAAGCTTAAAAAAATCTTCACCTAGGAAGAATTAAAATTAATTAAAACTGGAAGAATTTAAAGCTGAAGCAGACAGGTTTGCGTGAAACATGGTATAAAAAAAGTACACACAGCATGGCTACATTAAAAACTGACCACAGTGGGGGCGCCTGGCTGGCTCAGTTGGTGGAGCTTACGACTCTTGATCTTGGGGCTGTGTGAGCCCCACACTGGATATAGAGATTATTTTAAAATAATTTTTAAAAATCTTTAACAAAATGACAACAGTGGGAGCTACGATGGTGGCATAGTAAGAGGAGGACCCTAGGCTCATCTCATCCCTCAAACACAACTAGAGAATGATCAAAAATGACAACAGGTACCATTTGTTGAGCTCTCAAAATGTCAGGTAGTTTGCAAAGTACTTTATATAAATTATCTTTTTTAATACTGCCAACAATCATGTAAGGGGAGCTATACTATTATTCTCCATTTATTAAAGGCTTTAAGAAGTAGCAACTACAGGGGCGCCTGGGTGGCTCAGTCAGTTAAGTGTCCAACTTCAGCTCAGGTCATGATCTCACAGTTCTTGGGTTTGAGCCCTGCAACATGCTCTGTGCTGACAGCTCAGAGCCTGAAGCCTCCTTCAGATTCTGTGTCTCCCTCTCTCACTGCCCCTCCCATGTTCATGCTCTGTCTCTCTCTGTCTCTTAATAATAAATAAAAGCCTTAAAAATTAAAAAAAAAAAAAGAAGTAGCAACTATAATGCCTATTGGAGTCCAAAACCCATGTTCTTTGCCAACTAACCACTATACGATATTCCTATATATGTAAATCTAACAAGACTGTGTATAACCTATATAGCAGCAATTCTCATCTGGATCAGATTTAAGGAAAATTCATTAGTTAAGCACGTTATATGTTCTATACCCTCTTCAAGGTGCTGAGGATGCAGTGGTGGACAAAATCAATTTCCTGCTGCCAGGCTGGGGGGCTTATATTCTAGTTGGTGGGGGGAGATGGGAAGGACAACACATGCTTCTCAGCAAGTAGTATCTTATACAGTAATGAGAAAAACTTAAAATTCAAAAGGTGATGTGATAACAGAATGATAGGTGGAAAAGAGGATAGGCTCTTGGTGATGGCCAAGGGTCAACCTCTAAGGAGATGACATTTGAGAAAGACAAGGACATCAAGGCAAATTTTTCATATAAAGCAGTAATTAATAAAATGATAGTGATAATATAAATGGTAGTGTATTTCTATATCCTTATTTGGCAAAATAAAAAGTTGGCATATTTATGACCTCACAAATTAAAATAATGGTAATAATTAAATGAATGATAGGGACACCTGGATGGCTCAGTCGGTTAGACGTCCGACTTCAGCTCAGGTCATGATCTCACACTCTGTGAGTTCCAGCCCCACATCAGGTTCTATGCTGACAGCTCAGAGCCTGGAGCCTGCTTTGGATTCTGTGTCTCCCTCTCTCTCTGCCCCTCCTCAGCTTGCACTCTGTCTCTGTCTCAAATATAAATGAACATTAAAGTTTTTCTTATTTAAAAAAAAATAATTAATTAAATGAATGATAAAGTGGAAATGACTGGGCAATCTGCAGTATTCAGATGAGAGACAACATGTATGTACACCATGAAGAAACTTAATAAAGGTCATTCTGTATTATAAAGCAGTACTTCTCAAACCTTTTGATTTCAGGATCCCTCCCCTGTTTTAATGTTTTTTTGTTCGTTTGTTTGTTTGTTGGAGACAAAGGGCAAGAACATGCATGAGCAGGGGAGCTGCAGGGAGAGGTAGAGAGAATCCCAAACAGGCTCCACACCATCAGCACAGAACCTGATGCAGGGCTTGATCCCACGGACCATGAGATCAAAACCAAGAGTTGGAGGCTTAAACGACTGAGCCACCCAGGCACCACTAGTGTCTTAAAAATTACTGAGGACCCCAATGAGCTTTTGATTATGTGGGTAAAATCTACGCCATTGACTGTATTAGAAATTAAAACTAAGAACTTTTAAAATCTACTAATTCGTTAAAAGCTAAGATAAAACCTTTACAGTTAATATCATATATAATTTTTATGAAAAATAACTACATTTTGGGGTACCTGGGTGGCTCAGTTGGTTGAGCATCCGACTTTGGCTCAGGTCACGATCTCACAGTTCGTGAGTTCAAGCCCTGCATTGGACTCTGTGTTGACAGCTCAGAGCTTGGAGCCTGCTTCGGATTCTGTGTCTCCTCCTAGTTCTATCCCTCCTGTGCTTGTGCTCTCTCTCACTTCCAAAAATAAATAAATATTTAAAAATTTTTAAATAAATCAAAATAATGGTTATTTTTGAGAGAGAAAGAGTGTGAGCTGGAACAGTGGAGATGCAGAGAAAGAGGGGCACAGAGGATCCAAAGCAGACTCCACGCTGAGAGCAGAGGACCCCAATGCAGGGCTCAAACTCATGTAGTTGCAAGATTACAACCTGCGCTGAAGTCGGATGCTCAATTAACTCAGCCACCCAAGGTACCCTTCTGCCTTTTTTTTTTTTAATTTAATTTTTAAAACAATCTCCACATCCAATGTGGGGCTTCAGACTCACAGCCCCAAAGATCAAAAGTCGCACACTCCACCAACTGAGCCTGGCAAGCACCCCACATTTTTGAAAATCTATTTAATGTCTGGTTTAATAGAAAACAACTAGGGTCTCACATCTACTATTCAATTTATTGCTATATATGAATTACTGAGTGGTTTTCAATTCTGCAATTTAGTGAAATCATCCAAACAGACAGGTACATGAACCCACAGAAACAGCACAACAGTGGTTGCCAGGGGCTAGGGAGTTGAGGAAATAGGGAGACGCTGGTCAAAGGGTATAAACTTCCAATCACAAGGTGAATAAGGTCTGGGGACCCAAAGTACAGCATTAGACCACGTTAACATATGGTAGTACAGGGGCGCCAGGGCGGCTCAGTCGGTTAAGCATCCAGCTTTGGCTCAGGTCAGGGTCTCACCGTTAATGAGTTTGAGCCTCGCATCAGGCTTTCTGCTCTCAGCACAGAGCCTGCTTTGGATCCTCGTCCCCCACCCTCTTTGCCCTTCCATAGCTCACACTCTTCTCTCTCTCTCAAAAATAAACATTAAAAAAAATAATACGGTATTTTATGCTTGAAAGTTGCTGAGAGTAATTTTTTTTTTTAAAGTTTATTTTTGTGAGAGACGAGAGAGAGAGAGAGAGAGCGCGCAAGCGAGCAAGGGAGGGGCAGAGAGCGAGGGAGCCGCACAGAATCTGAAGCAGGTTCCAGGCTCTAATCTGTCAGCACAGAGCCTGATAGGAGGCTTGAACTCGTGAACCACAAGATCACAACCTGAGCCGAAGTCAAGATGCCCCAGAGAGTAAATCTTAAATGTTCTCACAACAACAACAAGAAAGATAATTGTGAGGTGATAGAAATGTTAACTAACCTTATTGTGGTAATTATTTTGCAATACACGGTATAGGTGCATCAAATCATCACCTTGTGCACCTTAAACTTACACAACATCAAATATATCTCAACAAAGCTGGGAAAAAATAAGCAGAGGCTGTTTGGAAACCTTCTGCCTATGGAACCACACTGCCTAAATACAATAAAGATGGAGAGAAGGGGAAGCAGCCTACCACAACGGTGGAGTCTAGACTCTGGAGCCCAGACTGCTTAGACTGGACTCCTGGCTCTACTTTACCAGCTCTGTCCCTTCAATTTATTTTCCTTCACTGAGACTTGAAGTACTTCAATTATTATCACTTATAATGTTTTATTATTTTGCCTCTCACCAGTGTAATTTCACACTTACGTCACTAATGTTATTATTTACTCAGTAATAAAAATTATAAAGTACTTACCTAATGAATTGTTATATTAAATGAGATCACATGATAAGAACCTGCTTTATATTGGCTATTTATTATTAAATCTATTAGTAATATCTGTGAAGTTAACTGTATTAACAACTAGAAACTTAATAAAGAAAGTTGCTAAATAAGAACAAAGTATTTGTAAGCAACTAGGGCTTTGAACCCACTGTATTTCTTTTTTGTCGCACTCACTCTCAGCTTCTGCCTACATAAAACAAACACAAACAAAATTAGCCTTCTGCTTAGCCACCCTGAAACCAGGTATGGTTCCTCTTCCTATGCTATAAATGTTCTGACAATTTCTCCAAGTCATCAATGAACTTCCCTCAATTTATAAAATTTTAAAGTGGGGATACTCCTATCTTGCAGAGCTTATGTCAAGGTTATAGGTAGTAATATGTACACCTATGATACCTTCACCCCAACCAAAAAGTGATAACCTCTTCTACACTGTTACAGCACACTGGGGTGCCTGGGTGGCTCAGTCGGTTAAGCATCCGAACTTCATCTCAGGTTGTGATCTCATGGTTCGTGGGTTTGCACCCCGTGTCAGGCTCCATGCTGACAGCTCAGAGCCTGGAGCCTGCTTCGGATTATGTTTCTGGATTCTGTCTCCCTCTCTCTCTCTCTCTCTCTGCCCCTCCCCTGCTTCTATGTGCTCTCTCCCCACCAAAAATAAACATTAAAAGATAAAGAAATAAACTGTTACCAGCATATAAAAACTCATTACTATCATACTTCCCAGAACCAGTTGTTTTTGTTCAATTCTTTTTTTTTTTTAATGTTTTATTTATTTCTAGGAGAGAGAGAGAGAGAGACAGCGTGAGCAGGGGAGGGTCAGAGAGAGAGGGAGTCACAGACTGAAACAGGCTCCAGGCTCTGAGCTGGCAGTCAGCACAGAGCCCGACGCGGGGCCCGAACCCACGAACCGCGAGATCATGACCTAAGCAAAAGTCGGACGCTTAACTGACTAAGCCACCCAGGCGCCCCTGTTTTTGTTCAATTCTTATCTTAATTACTAAGAGTTAAGTTCTTATAATTCTACCTCTTTTAGCATCCAATACAGAATTTTACATAGAGCAAGCACTCAGTACTTCTAATTTTATTTTCTAAATTCTCAATCTTTGAACATAGCATCACACTATAAAAGAATTTTTTTTTAATTTTTTTTAACGTTTTATTTATTTCTAGGAGAGAGAGAGAGACAGCGTGAGCAGGGGAGGGTCAGAGAGAGAGGGAGTCACAGACTGAAACAGGCTCCAGGCTCTGAGCTGGCTGTCAGCATAGAGCCCGACGCGGGGCTCGAACCCACGAACCGCGAGATCATGACCTAAGCGAAAGTCGGACGCTTAACCGACTAAGCCACCCAGGCACCCCTAAAAGAAATTTTAATAATTCAAGTACTATCGAGTGCTCCCTGCACAGAGAGATCATCATTTTAAAATACTGCATTATGCTACAGTTTTTAAATTATCCTGATGGTAAAAGGAACACAGCAACAGCACAGGTTCCATTCTGGTCTTTTCTTTTTTTTTTTAAGTTTATTTATTTTGAGACAAAGGCAGCATGAATGAGAAAAGAGCAGGCAGAGAGAGAGAGAGAAAATCCCAAGCAGGAGGCTCTGTGTTACCAGCACAGAGCCCAACATGGGGCTTGAACTCATGAACGTGTTAGATCATGAGCTGAGGTGAAACCAAGAGTCAGACGCCCAACCGACTGAGCCATCCTGGTGCTCCTATTCTGGTCTTTTAAAAAAAAAAAAAAAATGGTAGGGGCACCTAGGTGGCTCAGTCGGTTAAGCATCAAACTTTGGCTCAGGTCATGATCTCAGAGTTCATGGGTTCAAGTCCCGTGTCAGGCTGTGCTGACAGCTAGGAGCCTGGAGCCTGTTTTGGATTCTGTGTCTCCTCCTCTCTCTGACCCTCCCCTGTTCATGCTGTCTGTTTCTGTCTCTCTCTCTCTCAGCAATAAATAAAACATTAAAAACTTTTTAAATAAAAAATGTTAAATTTTAATTCCTAACATTGAAAGATATTTTTCCCCCTACAGCAGTGCAAATTTTATGAAAGGGTAATAAGGAAACACACTCTCTGTTAGTGGGAACCGAAGAACCAGAGAGTGAAAGTAAGTGAAACTAACCCCTAGAGAGTAAAATGGAAGGAGGAAGAGATGAGGGAAAGATAAAGGCCACAACCAAAATTCAAACCCAGCATACTGAACACTTCACTTCTTTCATCAGAGACTCTATTTCAAGGTTTCTAAGAAAAGAATAAAAATAAGGTTTTTTTTTAAACTCTCTTATCTTAGTTAGAAAAACTTTAATGTTCCAAAGCACAGATGGAAATGTTGCCTTTTTCCAAAAAGAGTAAGTAGGTTCTATTACTTTCTCCACAAGATGTGCATTTTTCCCAATGTTCTAGAATTAAAATCTGTGGGGGCAGAGGGACCTGAAAGCACTACAAAACACCAACTACTTTTTGTTTCCTTGACAAACAGATGAGAAACTCAGTCTGGATGGTTTGTACAACAGTGTTAGGTTCTGGAGTAATTTTTACTAGGGTCTCTAGAACTTCGTCCTCACATTTAAAAACCTCGTGCATCTTTACTTTTCAGATAGTTGAAATTAGAAAACAAATACCACAACTGACTGACAAAAGGTTAGGAGAAAAAGGAGTTTGGATGCTTATTAGTTATTAGTTTATGAAAAGCAGGAAGCCAAGTCACTAGGAATAACATCGGCAGCCCTCTACTCCCTATTATACACATACATATGCTTGCCTCTTCTCTGCAGACAAAGCTGTAATTTCGAGGTGGCCTACATGAGCAAATTTTAATATTAGTATTTTTCCACTGCCAATGACATTTCTCAATATAATTTTTTATTCTTGTTATTTTTTTATTTTAGAGAGAGAGTATGGGGGAGGGGCAGTGGAAGAGAGAGGGAGAGAGGTGTGGGGGGGCGGAGAAACCTAAGCAGGCTCCATGCCGCACGGAGCCCGATGTGGGCTCAATCTCGTGACCCTAGGATCATGACCTGAGCCAGAATCAAGAGTCGGACATTCAACCCACTGAGCCCCCCAGGCATCCCAACGTTTCTCAATATTGTTTCATTTCACACTTTTAGTTATGGGAATGTTTACTTACTACATAATTTAACATTTAGCTTCTACGGAATATATAACAAAATTATGTCCTACATAAATGCTTCAAATCCACCCAGGCCGGTGTTTACAATATCACCTTCTGCATTTGAGAGAGAAAGCAGCTAAATGAAGAACATAATGACTGAGTGTAAAGTCTCATAATCCAAGTAAAAAAGCTGGTTCAGTACATACCATTACAATAACTGTAGGTCATAATTAGGTAGGTCGTGTTTGGAAACAGTGTCAGGAAACATGGAAAATATTATTTCTATGAATTTAGGGCAATGGAATGAAGTGACCTAGGCATCCAAAGGGGAGGGAAAAAATCAGTTATGCAATGATTTTATACTTGGTAATTATGACACAGCTACTGCCTAACTAACCCAGAACTGCCATTTAGCCTAAACCATGAGGAGAAACGTTCAAGAGCTCAAAATAGGTTTATTACTTCTTCGGGGAACTGAAATGAAGTTTGCCTCGAACCTCAAAAAGAACCTAAGCCAAGAACACATTAGACCAAATACGCAGAAAGAGGCATCTAAAATACAAAATGCTCCAGAGCCTTCTCTATGGGCTTCTCTATGTACACTTATTACTCTACCTTACTACACTTACTTCTCTATCTACACCTACCTCCCACGTAGATCCCTTCCAGCATCATGGCTCCAAAGACAGTCTACACACTAAACAGACCCCAGGTGGTAACCTTTACACAACTCTGAATATACTGAAAACGTTATACAATGTAAGTGACTGAGTACTATATTTGTGAATTATATCTCAAAGATATTTTATTAAGTTTATTTACTTTTGAGAAAGACAGACCACTAGGGGGAGGGACAGAGAGAGAAAAGGAGAGACAGACACAGAATCTGAAGCAGGCTCCAGGCTCTGAGTTGTCAGCCCAGAGTCCGAGGAGGGGCTCTCACTAATTGTGAGATCATGACCTAAGCCGAAGGCAAGACACTTAGGTAAGTGAGCCTTAGGCAGGCTGAGCCACCCTGCTGTCCCAATAAAGATATTTTAAAATGCAGACAACCGAAACCTAACATTCAAAACTAAATGTCTGATCTTCCTCCCCAAATCTGTTCCACTTAAGCCTTCCTCATATTAATAAATACCAACTCCTCCTAGTCAGGCAAAAACCCAGAGTCATTCTTGATTACTTTCCTCTCTTACCCCACCTTTAATCCATCTAGAAATCTAGTTAGATCTACATTCAAAATAGATCCAGAATTAAATTACTCCTTACCACTTCCACAGGCCATGACCTGGTCCAAGCCAGCAACACTTTAGCCCAGGAAAAGCACAACAGTCACCTAACTAGTGCCCTTGTTTCTGCAACAACCAGAATGACCTTATAAGAACATAAATCGTGGGGCGCCTGGCTGGCTCAGTCAGTAGAGCATGCGACTCTTGATCTCACAGGGTCATGGGTTCAAGCCTGACAGAAGGCCTAGAGCTTATGTTTAAAAAAAAAAAAAAAAAAAAACCCATTCACATCACTCCTCTGCTCAAACGGCTCTGCGTCCCCCTCAGGAACCACCTATACACCTTGGTGCTATGCCCCGTCTCCCACCATCACCCCCCAGAATCCGAGTTTATCTGCTACTGTTCCTTCCCAGCTACAAAACCTTTCTTGTCGTCCTTAAACTTGCCAGGCACACTCTAACCCCAGGACCTTTGTATTTTTCTGCCCTCTCTGTGTTGGAACACCGTCCCCTCACACTTTCCTTATCTACTGCTTAACACCTCATCCTTCTGCTCAAATGTCACCTTCCCAGAGAGGCCTTCTCTTACCACCTAACTTAACACTGCAAACTCCTATAATGCCTTGTATTTCCCTTCCCTGGTTTACATTTCTCTACAGCACCTCTAATACTTTAACTTTCTAATATATTAAATATTTTACTTCTTTTGTTTGTTTCTCCCCTTAATGGAGTACAAGCTCTGTGAGGGCAAAATTGTTCTCCATTTTGTTCCCTTGCTGAACCCCCAGTGCCTGGTACAACAGGTATGCCACAAAGACTTGTTAAAAGAACTATGAAGCTAGGGGCGCCTGGGTGGCTCTGTCGGTTAAGCAGCCAACTCTTGATTTTGGCTCAGGTCATGATCTTGCAGTTCAAGGGCTCGAGCCCCATGTCAGGCTCTGTGCTGATGGGCAGAGCCTGCTTGGGATCCTCTCTCTCTACCCCTCCCCCACACATGGACACGCGCGCGCACACACACCTCCCCCCCCCACACTCACTCTCTCTCTCTCTCCAAAATAAATAAGAAATAAACTTTAAAAAATAGTAATAATAATAAGGAGCACCTGAGTGGTTCAGTCGGTTGAACATCTGACTCTTGATTTCAGCTCAGGTCATTATCCCCAGGTCACAAGATCAAGCCCTGCTCCATACTGAGTGTGGAGCCTGCTTAAGATTCTCTCTCTCCCACTGCCCTTCTCCCGCACTCTCTCTCTAAAACAATACCAAAATAATTTAAAAATTTGTGTCCCCCAAAAGTAAACTGTTAAAGAAAAAGCTACATTTCAGTAGCCAAACCTGCAGAAATGGCCCCTGACCTTTAGATTTGCACAATATCAAATATAAGATAGCAGACTGCACTCCCCACTGACCAGTACTGCACCCCAAACTTCTTGTCTTTTCTTGACAAGCCTTTCATGGGGCACCTGGCTGGCTCAGTCAGTACAGCATGAAACTCTTTTTGGGGTTGTGAATTTAAGCCCCACGTTGGGCACAGAGATTACTTTAAAACACACACACACACACACACACACACACACACACAAACACACACACACACTTTATTATTTAATCGAAATGTACATTTAGAGATTTTTATCCAGTAGTTAGCTTTCACAGCTAACATATTCAACTTGTCTTTCCATTCTATATTAAATGAAAACACAAATGCCTATCAGAACTCAAACCCACACAAGATAATCAGTCTTGGGGCACCTGGGTGGCTCAGTCAGTTAAGCATCTGACTTTTTTGTCTCAGGTCATGATCTCCCAGTCTGTGAGTTCAAGCCCTGCATTGGGCTCCATGTTGACAGTGTGGAGCCTGCTTGAGATTCTCTCTCCCCCTCTCTCTCTCTGCCCCTCCCCAGCTTGTGCTGGCAAGCTCTGTCTCAAAATAAATAAACTTAAAAAGCCACAAAGATGTACTATCTAAACATTCTGGTTAATATGTACTGCCTAATATTGAATAAATGAGCAAGTAATCAAAGGTTTTCTGCATGGTAGAGGATATTTTATAAGTCAGAAAGGCTGTATAGTACAGTGGCTAAGAGTGTACATTCTAAATCCAGAATGCCTGGAATCCTGGCCCCATCACTTAATAGCTCAGCTAAATTACTCAATCTCTTAGTGTCTGTTTTCTTATCTGTAAAATAGGATCATAACAATACCTACTTCAAAGGGTTCTGAGGACTGAATGAGTTCATATGGGTAAACTGCTTGGAAAAGTGCCTGGCACATAGTAAGCACTTGCTAAAAGTATAAAATTCTCACCACCTTCATGGTCCAGCTAAGGATCCTAAGACCCAAACTGACAACCCACTGCCACAAAACAAAAATGGTAACTGCGCTTTGAAAATTCTCTGCAACAACTTAATCCCATAGAAAGAGATTTATTTTTATTTATCTATCTATCCATCTATTTATTTATTTATTTTGCCAGCCCATATTTAAAAAACAGTTTCTCTTGTGGGGTGGGGGCCATACTGTACTGAGTTCCTTCAAAAGAGGTGGAAGGGAAAAAGAGGGGTAGGAGAAAAAAAGACTGGCCATTAAGTTGATAACTTCTGATGTGGATTAATCAGTAGAAGGTTGGGTGTGGGGGGTAAATATTTAAAGTTTGTATCAAAAGTAGTTGAAAGGAGGGGAGCCTTAAGCATCAGACTTCAGCTCAGGTCCTGATCTCACTGTTCTGAGTTCAAGCTCACGTCACTCTGCGCTGACAGCTCAGAGTCCGAAGCCTGCTTTGGATTCTGTGTCTCCCTCTCCCTCCACCCCTCTCCCACTTGCACTTAGTCTCTCTCTCTCTCAAAAAATAAGTAAACATTAAAAAATTAAAAAGAAAATTAGCTGAAGTGAATTCTTAACAGATTTTCTGCTCTACAACAGATTCTACTTTCCTATATCCACATTTTCTTCAAATCAGACCAACCCATTCAATGGTTAAAAACAAGACAATATGGGGGCACCTGGGTGGTTCAGTCGGTTAAGCATACTTCTGCTCGGGTCATGATCTCTCGGTTTGTGAGTTCAAGCCTTGCATCAGGCTCTGCGTTCTTAGCCTCTCTCTCAAAAATAAATATACATTAAAAAACAAAAACAAGACAATATGGAAATACCATGAACATTATAATTTCCACTAGTTCTTCTGAGCACTTGCTAATACATTACAGAGTCCAATCAATTTGGCCTTAACTGGGAATGTAATTTCCAGGACCATACTCAAAACAAAATTCCACTGTAATTATTCTGAATACTCAGAATGTTAAGACTATCTGCACCATTAGTGTCATCATCATAAATAATTTGGACGTTTTTTATATGCTAGGACCTACGCTAAAATACATTATATTGTCTTCTAAAACCTAGATAGCAATTCTGTGAGAGATAATTATTACCTCTACTTACAGATCATACACTGGGGCTCACAAATTAAGCGTGGAGTCAGGTATTAAGTGATGGAATTAAGATCTGAATCTAGGTCTCATTCTATAGTATGCATTTTTCTACTTTTCCACATTGATTCCTATTTAACATTAAAAACGGGAGGGACAAATGAAATAAAGAAATGATAATCTGGTCAACTGCATATCAAATCCAAAAACAGCCATGTCTTGGGGCACCTGGGTGGCTCAGTCATTTAAGCGTCTGACTTCAGCTCAGGTCATGATCTCACGGTTTGTGAGTACAAGCCCCGCGTCGGACTCTGTGCTGACAGCTAGCTCAGAGCCTGGAGCCTGTTCGGATTCTGTGTTTCCCTCTCTCTCTCTGACCCTCCCCTGCTCCTCCCTCCCTCCTCCCTCTTCCCTCCCTCTCTCTCTCTCTCTCTCTCTCTCTCACACACACACACACACACACAAATAAAAAACATTTTTAAAAATTAAAAAAAAAAAAAAAAGAGCCATGTCTTGAAACTGCTGACAACCGAACTTATCATTTCTTTCACTAAGTTATGAACCTTTCTTCCTGGTAAACAGAAATTAAAACAATTCAAGTTCTTGACTAGCTAACATACAAAATTACATTGGCAAATATTTACTGACTGCTTACACTGTTCTAGTTGCTTGAGGACACAGAAGCAGAGAAGACCTAGCCCTGTCATCTGGTGGGAGAAGGTAAACATTAAGCATGTAAACACATAAACAAGGTGATTTCGTATACTGAAAATAATGTGAAATGATAGAAAGCCATTTAAGGAACCCCCTGAAATAAAGTCATTTAGGGAAGGCCTTTGTGAAGAGGTAGTACAGGAGCCTGAATCTAAACGATGAGGAAACAGAATTGGAAGCTTTTCATTGCAAATGAAAAGCAGTAGACAGCACAGATGGTGTAGGAACTGCGTACACCATAGGAAAAGAAGTTTAGATCTTAACCTGTTGCAATGGGGTATCACTGGAAGATTCTGAAGCACAGGAATGGCATCTGTTTATTATGCTACAGAAAGAGTACTTTTAAAAATGATGGCAATGGCAGTGCCCGGCCAGCTCAGTCAGAGAAGCCTGTGACTGTTGATCTTGGGATTTTAAGTTTGAGCCCCATAGTGGGTGTAGAGATTACTTAAGAATAAAATAAATCTTTAAAAACATATGTGACGGCAATGAATGTTTCAGCCAGACAAATTAAAAGAAGCCTTAATAAAATCAGATAGAACCCACCTATGGCGTACATCTTCAAAAAACCTACTTGCTTTCTCTGAATTAGTTTCTTTAAAATGAACAAGAGCTTGTCAATACAACGTTATGAAACAAAGGCTCAAATGAAAATATCTTTGGGAGATCTAACAGTTACTTAAATGCACACTGGACATTAAACACAAATCACTAAATAATGGATGCCAGAACAAAAAAGAGAAGCAAAAGTGACATCAGGAAAATGGACAGAAAGGCTAGGAATGCCAGGGACCTACTGCACAAATTTGCCGAAAGCAGACTTAGATACCAAACTCAAACTAAAGGAATCCCAACTGTAAAGAAATATGAAACTAAGTAAGGCCCAATGAATAAACTGTTTTCACTGTGCCCCCTCATCGCTCTCCTAAATGCTTTACTTTACTTACATTGAGATGATGTTCATTAAATGTAAACACAAAAGGACTATAAATAAATACCCTTAACCATTTTAGAAAGTTCCATTCCACTAGGAAAAAAAAAATCAAATTTTTAGGAAGCCAAAATCATTTAACTGTATAAACTATATATAATACTCTTCAAATGAAGTGTTGTCTTCCTAGAACAATAATCTTTTTCACTCACGACATCAACTTGGGAAATAAGCTTAGGCAAAATATCAACAATGGTAGAGGCAGAAAAATTCTGGCTTCATAGTATCTCATTATTACTAACCAGGAAAAAAATTCCAATTGTCATTTAAAATCCCACAAGGCAGGGATGGGGACCAACCTATTCTTGCAAATGATGTAACCATACTGTTAAAGCACCAGAGCTCAAAGGTAGAAATGTTAAATGCTTGTATAATGTAGTAAAAATATTTTAAGACAAAAGAGAATATATTCTCAAACTCACATGAGAACTTGCTACCAGTGATGAACCAAGTCCATTAAAGGCTAATCTTTTTTTTTTTTTAATCTTGAAAACATTATTTTACAAAGTTAAATGTGGCCATTGTCATCTGATGTTGGTGGAGTAAAATCCTAACTCCACCCTCTTTCTGGCTAACATTAAGGAATTTACTTGACATTTCCGAGCCTTAGTTTCCCTGCCTGTAAATCAATGATTTAAAAAAAAAAAAAATCTACGTCTTAGGGTTATTTTTTAAAGTTTTATGAGATAGATCTATTGTAAATGACAATAAAGGACTGGGCAGATAGCAGATGAGAGTCTTTGATGATACAATCTTATTTGATACCGTATGTTCTAACTTAACTTCTTGGGGAAAAATAACTTTGATCTATTAGTAAATACAGATAATCTTGTATTTCTATGTGGCACATGTTATCCAAAGAACCACAAGACACTCTGCCAACAATAACTTTTTATATACAAATGGTCTGAAGATTGGGGCCTATGATCTTATAAGTTTTATCCATCTGTTCTCTAAAAGGTAAACACAACTCCAACACTACAGGGACAATCGCAGAAGAAAAGTA
The DNA here is from genome assembly GCF_003009895.1 of Hyaena hyaena. NCBI lineage: Eukaryota > Metazoa > Chordata > Mammalia > Carnivora > Hyaenidae > Hyaena > Hyaena hyaena. The sequence continues at coordinate 622,679 of NW_024080913.1, read as the reverse complement.
ACTAGCTGATGGGTCTCACAGGTGACATGTCACAGAGGAGAGAAGCAACAAAAGACCTAAAAGTCAAACAGATATAAATGGATTTAGGGTTAGCTCTTTCTTCTCAGCAGGAAGCAACAGTGACCTGTGACTTCACACTTACTCCTAAAAGATCTGAAATGCTTTGCTACCAATCCATGCTTCCTGACAGTTTAATCTACCTCTTTTCTGGAGTAAAGCAGCAAAATGGAAAAAGAAAAATCCCCAAAGGAGACAAAAAAGCAGTCACGGGGGGGCGGGGGGAGGGAGATATTATATATTCAAAAAGCACATTTCTTGATTTCCTGTTTTGATTACGTAGGACATTAAACCCATTTCTTTAAGAAGGTATTTCAAGTGCTGCAAAACAGCCGGACATTTTTTAGATGTTAAGGTATTAGGGCAGACATGGACCAGTTCTTTCTGTTATCCAGAAGCCCTATTTTATTTGCAGCAAACCCCGGTGCAGGGGACCCTCCCAGGTGGTCGTCTCGGCTGTCCGTGCAGCTCGCGTTACTTATCACCATTCACCCAAGTAAGGCCCTTCCGACGACACATCGCGAGTCTCAGGTCAACGTAAACCAGAGTGGTCTAACACGGTCCAGCCCAGTACGTGGATTTGCTACTGCTTAAACCAGAGCCCGTCTATCATCAGGAAAACCATTTGCACGTCAAGGCCTATGAGAAATAAACGGACGCGACAATTTCCGCGAAGGTTCCGTAAAGGGAGCAGCACCTCGCAAGGCTCCGAAAAGAAGTAATACCCACACCTCGAAAGATCTAGGCCCAACGGCCCAAGGTCACACACACACACACACACACACACACACACACACCCCACGTCGGGAGCTAGTGGAGGGAAGAAAAAAAAAAAGATCCAAGAAACGACGAGCCTCCTGCGGTTCGGGACGACCCCGGCTAGGAACGGCTAGGAATGGAGTCTGGGTTTGGGAACACTCGCGTCAAAGCTTGAACGTGAACACCACCAACCGAATGCAGTGGCTCCGTGGGAAACCCCCCCCCGGCGTTAAGGGAAGGCTTTCCTTCCACGTCCCCCCCAGTCTTCCCTTCCCTGGTCACCCCCAACACTCACATCTCCGGAGCCACTTCATCCAATGGTAGACGATAGTGGTGTGGTGTTTCTTGTTCTCTATACACCAAGACGACAGGCCTTGAATAGATTCCATGGTGTTGGTTACCGACTGGAATTTTCGATCCAACGAGGACTCCAGACCCCCTGCCGAAGAGGCCGACGAGGAGGAGGCCTTACTGCTGCCTCCGCCGCCGCCGGCCGCCATCTTCCCGGTTTGCACAAGCGCTGCTGCTCCTCTGGCGGCCGCGGCGGCGGCGGCGGCGGCGGCGGCGGGAGCGGGCAAAACAATCACTGCGAGTGCGTGAAAGCCGTGGGTGGGGAGGGAGGCCAGGGGGTGGGGACGGTGCACGCGCTAGGCTCTTCGAGACGTAGGACGGGAGGACTAGCTGCCGCGCACGCTGGCGGCTCCTACACGCTGTAAGGAGGGGCTGCGGGCATCAAAGGTTTATCAGAATCGTTCAAGGGGTTGTGTTTGAACCAGTCAATAATAACGGAAGAGGTACGCAGAAAACACGTCCTGCGACGCCTTTCAAAACGCCTGGCCCCGAAACTAATGGTTTTACACTCTTCGGCTCTCAAAGCTAAGGCTCGTCCCCACTCCTAACGCCACACTCCTGTAAGGGTGGGCGTTAATAGCTCAAATTTAATACTACCCGATTGCCCCTTCAGTTGCAGAAATCTTTCTCCTTTAGGTCCTCTAGCACAGCAAAGGCCCAGGGCTACCTAGTCAGGATTTTTTTTTGCAACGCAATAGCAGCAAAGGCACAGCAACAGTATCGCGCACGCGCTGCTTAGCCCCGCCTCCCCGCTTCCTTCTCAACCTAGAAAGCAGAGGGAGGCGTGATGGCGGGGCAATCTGACCAATCAAAGGACAAGATCGAGAAGCGCGCGCAGAAGCCCGCAAGCCCCCAGGGCCAAGAAGGCGCTTCGATGATCTGCGCGCTTGCGCAGCAGATCAGCGTGTAGCGGGCTAGGAGGAAGAACGGAGGAGGGTGAGGGAGTTGGTCAAACTAAGGAGAGGTTGGGGGAGGGGCCTCGCCGCTCCGCCCCGCCTTTGGCTTCCTAGCAAGGCGTCCCTCCTGGGGCTGTCCAGCTCACACAGCAAGCCGGAAAATTCCCACTGCTCAGAGGCCACTGTTACCCTCTGGCTGCTGCTGCCGCCGCCGCTAACTCCTCGGGGCACCTACGCGCCACAAAGTGGCTGGCAGCCATCTTGCCGTACCTTGGAAGATGCGCATGCGCCAGTTCTAGGGACCCATTCACTACGCAGACTCCCAGAGCAAATAATATTTTACACTCCCTTTGGACGATACCATTCACAGCCAGTAGGCTTTTGGGGTTATAGGAAGAAGTGAATGAAAAATTCCCTATAAATTTTTCGAGAAGAGGAAATAATCATAGGCAAGATGTGCTCTCACCTTCGCCAGTAATAAAATGTCACAATTGCCTAATACATTATAATTTATAAGAGCCTCAGCTGTCTCTTATGTTGGTTAGCACAACCTAGATTAAGCATTCCATCGTATCTGCCTGCGTAAATCCTATGGGCAATTTTGGAGGTTCCTGTGTTCCACTGAGCACATGCAATTATTGTATTTTATGTCTTTTGCCTCTCTGCAATGGACTCAACGTTTCTTGAGGCAGAGAGCCTGTTTTGTGAAGCTCAGATCTAGTATTCATTCAACGAAAAGTTGAACGTTTTGTGCCAAGTACAGTTCTAGGTATTGAGGAGTATAACAGCAAAACAAAAAATCCCCTCCCTGTGGGGCTTAGTAGCAGGAGACCATAAACAAATATATATCAGAAAGTAATAACTTCTTTTTTTTTTTCAATGTTTTATTTATTTTTAGGAGAGAGAGAGACAGCGTGAGCAGGGGAGGGTCAGAGAGAGAAGGAGTCACAGACTGAAACAGGCTCCAGGCTCTGAGCTGGCAGTCAGCACAGAGCCCGACGCGGGGCTCAAACCCATGAACCGCGAGATCATGACCTAAGCGAAAGTCGGACGCTTAACCGACTAAGCCACCCAGGCGCCCCCAGAAAGTAATAACTTCTATGAAGAAGTATGAAGCAGTGTAAGGAAGAGAGAGGATATTGTGTGAGCAATCCTATATGCGAAGGGAAATGGTTTGGTGATCCAAGAAGGCTTCCGGAAGGAAGTGACACTTTATCTGAATGCTGAGAATAAGGTAACCAAGCAGGTATAGGGAAGGTGGAAACATACTGGCAGAAGTAACACCCAAGTGCAAAGACCCTAAAACTATAAATGTCTCGACATATTCGAGGAAGAACAAGGAGGCCAGTGTGGGTGAAGAAGAATAAGAGAGGGTACAAGTGGTAGAACATGAGGTCTGAGGTGAAAGGAGAGAGTTCTTGTAAGGCCTTGCCTGTCATTGTAAGGATTTTGGCTTTCAACTTTGATTTGGGGAGCCCTTCTACACAGAGGAATTTTACCTAGGAAAGTTAAATGGCAGTCTTTTTAACTGGTTGCTATGTTAAAAATAGATTTAAGAGCCACCAGTCAAGGAGGCTATTGGAATAATCCAGACAAGGAAATGATGGCTTGCGCAAGAGTGGTAGCAAAAAGATACTGAGAAGTGGTGTCACGTTGTGGACATATTTTGAAGGCAGAGCCAAAAGAATTGTTCATGGATTTAAGGAGAATATGAGAAAAACAAGAGTCATGTATGGCTCTGGGGTCTGTGAACTGAGCAACTATAACTCTGTTTCTCAGCCTTTTTTTAAATTATTGCTGCCCCTAAAGATTCTTTTTACATTTTTTTTTCCTGATCCCTCAGCCTCCATTGAATTCTAATGCACAGGTACCCTGTATATCTGTTTATGTGCTGCATGTTTTATTCAATACAGAGTTCAGAAATACTAAAATCTTTGGGGTGCTTGGCTGCCTCAGTTGTAAGAATGTGCAACTCTTGAACTAGGGGTCATGAGTGTGAACCCCACATTGGATATAGAGATTACTTAAATGAAGAAAAACTTAAAAAAAGAAAGGAATAAGATTGTGTTGTGTATGTTTGAGTTTTACAAGCCACTATAATATCTAAGATTTCTTCATTGCCCAATAGCTGCATTCCTCCTTTAGTGGGGTGACATTGCCCCCATTAAAAATACATGAACTATAGGGCGCTGGATGGCTCAGTTGGTTGAGCATCCAGCTCTTGGTTTCAGCTCAGGTCATTATCTCACAGTCCGTGAGATTGACCAGAGCCTGCTTGGGACTCTCTCTCTCTCTCTTTCTCTCTGCACCTCTTCCGCCATCCCCTCATAAATAAATAAACAAAATAAAATGCAAGAACTAGAAGAATGGAGTTGCCATGTTCTCAGATGGACCAGGGGAAGAAAGAGAGGAGTGGTCCTGTGACAAATGAGTAGGAATCAGGATTTCAGTTATGGCAGCTTGAGTTTGAGATATCAGATACATAAATGGCACTAAATATATGAGTCTGAAGTTCACAAGGAAGATCCAGGTAGGAAACACCAATTTAAGAATTGTTAGGATTGGAGCTTCCGGATTGGTGAGCTCATGTTTTGGAGAGAGGTACCCAAAAAGGGCATAGAAGCTCCATGCCCTTCACCATACCTGGCCCTGTGCATCTCTTCATCTGGCTGTTCCTGAGTTGTATCTTTCTATGATAAAGTAATGACCTAGCATGTCATGTTACCCAGGGAACTTTCCAAACAAGTACCAAAAATCCATCTGATTTCTGAAAAGGAGTAGATGAGACTTGGGTGACCAACAGAGTATAGCTGGGTTCATTACACAATTCATGAGCCAGAACCACATTTTCATCTCTTTAGGTGACCTCTTCCAAACATTTTTATTGAAAAATGAAGTATATCTGGGAATCATCAATTAAACCTTTTTCAAATGTAATATATCTGTGTATATAAGATGGTATTCAGTGAATACTTGAAAATGTACAAATTGTTCTTTCATACCTATTCATGAGCTGAGCTGTATTCTTCACAGCAACAGAGCTCAGTTAAATCCAACTGCAAGTAGGTTACTATAAGGTGTTGAAGATAAAATTTCTTCTAGTCAGTTTTTCTTTTAATATAAGTGCCTATTTGACTTTGCCTGTTACTTTTGTTTAATAAAGTCTGAATATTGCATTAAAAAATTGTCAGTATTTATGGGTGCCTGGCTGTCTGGAAGAGCATGTGACTCTTAATCTTAGGGTTGTGAGTTTGAGCCCCACGTTGGGTATAGCAATTACTAAAATAAATAAGCAAGCAAATAAAACTTTATTTTTTTAAATGTATTTATTTGAGAGACAGAGACAGAGCACAAGTAGGGGAAGGGCAGAGAGAGAGGGAGACACAGAATCCAAAGCAGGCTCCAGGCTCTGAGCTGTCAGCACAGATTCCAACATGGGGCTCGAACTCACAGACTGCAAGATCATGACCTGAGCTGCAGTCAGACACTTAACCGACTGAGCCACCAATATGAACAAAACTTTAAAGAAATGTCAGTATTAAAAAAATAGTAAAGAATTGTCAGTATTAAAACCATGAGATGGGTAAGGTTGCCTAGGAAATGAATGAGTGTAGATAGAAAAGAAGTCCAAGGACTAAGATATAAGGAGCAACTTGCAAAGGAAATTGAAAGGGAATGGCTAGTGAACGGAGAACTCAGAGAATAATGTTCTGAAAGAAGTAATGAGAGGTTGTCAAGAAGGAAGGACTAATCAGTTGTGTCAGATGTCGCTGTGTAGGTTGCCTGAAGACTGAGATAACCGCTGGATTTGGCCACGCGGTGATCCTTTTTTTTTTAGTTTTTTTTTTAATGTTTATTTTTGAGGGAGAGGGAGAGTGTTTGTGTGTGTGTGAGAGCAAGGGAGGAGCAGAGAGAGGGAGACAGAGAACACAAAGCAGGCTCTGCACTGTCAGCACAAAGCCTCAGTTGGGGCTCCAACCCATGAACTAGATCATGACCAGAGCTGAAGTCAGATGCTCAACTGACTGAGGCACCTAGGTGCCCTGGCAACATGGTCATCTCGACAAGGGCTGTTTCCAGGAAGTGAAGCCATGGGAGAGGGTTCTAGGGAGAATCGGAGAAGTGGAGATATCCTGTATAGACAACTCTTTCGAGAAATAAAATGGGGTGTGCCTGGCTGACTCAGTTAGTGGAGCATGTGTCTCTTGATCTCGAGGTATAAGTTCAATTTTTTAAATGTTTTTTATTTATTTCAGAGAGAGAGAGAGAGACAGTGTGAGCAGAGGAGGGTCAGAAAGAGAGGGAGACACAGAATCTGAAGCAGGCTCCAGGCTCTGAGCTAGCTGTCAGCACGGAGCCTGACCTGTGGCTCAAACCCACGAACCATGAGTTCATGACCTGAGCTGAAGTTGGACACCCAACCGACTGAGCCACCCAGGCACCCCATCAGGGTTTAAGTTCAAAGCCCACATTGGGTATGGAGCCTACATTTAAAAAATAAAATATAAAAAAACATAAAAATATGAGAGCAGAAAAATGGAGCTGAAGCTGCATGCAAGGAAATGTGAAATCAAGGGGTTCTTATTCTATAGTGGGAAATAATTGTAGCTGATGCAAATGAAAAAACTGGAGATTTTTTAAATGTTTATTTTTGAGAGTCAGAGAGACAGAGCACGAGTTGGGGGGAGCAGAGAGAGAGAGACACATACACAGAATCTGAAGCAGGCTCCAGGCTTTTGAGCAGTCAGCACAGAGCCTGATGTGGGGCTCAAACTCATGAACTGCGAGATCCTGATGGGTGCCAAAGTTGGACGCTTAACTGACTGAGCCACCCAGGCGCCCCAAGGGATTAATTATTGATACAGGATAGAGATGGGACAATTACTGGATTGATATCCTTGAGTAGATGGGACAGGCTAGGTCCACAGTCTGTTCCTTTCTTATAATGGGAAAGTAAGTAATCTAGTGGAGATTCAGGTAAGTTGGGAGCTTTGTTGGTGAGAATGTACAGAAATTCTCTTCAGTTGCTTCTTTTCTCAGTGACATAGGTGTGTGCTGTAGTAAGTCCTGAGGAAACACCCTCTTAAAAGTCGAATAGTCTGTGAACTGCCAATTCCGGTGTATTTATAGGCTTCGCCTTCCACTTTTCTCTTAGATAGTGTAATGGTTGAGAGCAAGACCTCTAGGGGCACCTGGGTGGCTCAGTTGGTTAAGTTTCTGACTTCAGCTTTCCATCATGATCTCATGGTTCTGAGTTCGAGCCTCCCATTGAGCTCTCTGCTGTCAGCGCAGATCCTCTGCTCCTCTCTCTCTCTCTCTCTCTCTCTCTCAAAAATAAATTAAATGTTTAAAAGAGCAAGACCTTTGGGGCGCCTGGGTGGCTCAGTTGGTTGGGCTTCTGAGTTTAGTTCAGGTTATGATCTCGCGGTTCATGAGTTTGAGCCCCGTGTCAGGCTCTGTGCTGATAGCTTGGAGCCTGGAGCCTGCTTCAGATTCTGTCTCTTTCCCTCTCAAAACTAAATAAACATAAAACAAACAAACAAACAGTTTAAAAGAGTAAGACCTCTAGAACCAGACTGCTGAAATTCAGGCAATGCCACTTACCAGCAGGAATTTTAGGTAAATTTAACCTCTGTGGTGCTATAATTATTAAGTTAATGCATGTAGAATGCTCAAAGTAGTGCCTGGGTTAATAAAAGTTTATGATTATGTCATCTATTATTACACTTTAACATTTTATAAGTTTATTTATTTTGAGAGAATGAGAGTGCAAGTGGGGGAGGGGCAGAGAGGTAGAGTGAGAGAGAATCTCAAGTAGTCTCTGCACTGCTAGCACAGAGCCCGATGCGGGGCTCGAACTCATGAACTGCGAGATCATGACCTGAGCTGAAGTCAGATCTTAACTGGCTGAGCCACCCAGGCACCCCAAACCTTTCTTTTTAAAAATTTTATTTTTTAATGTTTATTTTTTAGAGAGACAGAGCATGAGCAGGGAAGGGGCAGAGAGAGACAGGGAAACACAATCCAGAGCAGGCTCCAGGCTCTGAGCTGTCAACGCAGAGCCTCAAGCGGGGCTTGACTTAGGAACCAAGAGATCATGACCTGAGCTGAAGTTGGACGCTTAACCAACTGAGCCATCCAGGTTTGCCTGAACATTTCTTGTTTTAAAAAATTTTTTTTAAATGTTTTATTTATTTCTGAGAGACAGAGAGAGAGAGAGAGAGAGAGAGAGAGCAGGGAAGGGTCAGAGAGGGAGATACAGAATCCGAAACAGGCTCCAGGCTCTAAGCTGGCTGTCAGCACAGAGCCCGACGCAGGGCTCGAACCCACAAACCGTGAGATCATGACCTGAGCCAAAGTTGGATGCTTACCTGACTGAGCCACCCAGGCGCCCCAGAACATTTCTTGTTTTTAAAAAATATTTATTTTGAGAGAGCAAGCAAGTGTGGGACTCAGTCTTACAAACTGCAAGATCCTGACCTGAGCTGAAATCAAGAGTCCAACACTTAACCAATTGAGCCATCCATGTGCCCCAACATTTAAACCTTTCTTAAAAGGAATTCCCTTTTGGGGCACCTGGGTGGCTTAGTCGGTTAAGCGTCCGACTTTCGCTTAGGTCATGATCTCGCGGTTCGTGGGTTCGAGCCCCGCGTCGGGCTCTGTGCTGACTGCCAGCTCAGAGCCTGGAGCCTGTTTCAGTCTGTGACTTCCTCTCTCTCTGACCCTCCACTGCTCATGCTGTCTCTCTCTCTCTCTCTCTCTCTCCTAGAAATAAATAAACCTTAAAAAAAATTTTCCTTTAAAAAAAAAAAGGAATTCCCTTTTGCTTCTGTTAAATGTACAATCCTTAATCAGATCCTACTAATGAAAGACTCCTTGCTCCGCCCATTGCTAGTTTTCTCACCCTGTGTTTTTGCCAAAGTTCCATTTTTAGCCTTTCTGTCTTCTTATCCTCCCTTAAAGATTAAATTTTGTCACCTGCATTCAGACATATTTAAGCTGGATATCCTACTTAACTTTTTTTTAATTTTTAATGTTTATTTTTGAGGGAGACAGAGTGCGAGCTGGGGAGGAGCAGAGAGAGAGGGAGACACAGAATCCAAAGTGGACTCCAGGCTGTCAGCACAGAGCCCGATGCGGGGCTTGAACCCATGAACCATGAGATCATGACCTGAGCTGAAGTAGGACGTTTAACCCACTGAGCCACCCAGGCGCCCCGGGTATCCTACTTATCTTTGATTCTACTCCTTCCATCTAGTTATCAAATCCAATAGACTTTTACATTGAAATCTTATGAATTCCTTTTCCATTCCCTTTGCCCTTTTCCTACTTTATCATTACCATTCTAATAAATTATGTATCAATAGCATCACAATAAATTTTCCAGTCTATCTCTTCAGCTTATACACTATTCCAGATGAACATCTGTATTTCCCTCCACTCAAAAAAACCAAAACAAAACAAAGTGTTCCGTGTTACCTATCAAGTAAAAGCCCTGGCCTTTTAAGACTCTCTACAATGGTTCCAATCTAATGTCCCAGTATTATCTCAAATGCCTTCCCTCCATGGTTCCTTGAGCTCCGAACTGTTCTTTTGCTTAAATATATCCTGTAATTTTCTATTTATAATTAATTTTGTTCTTTATGCCTAACATGTCTTCTTCTGTTATCAAAATCCTACCCATCTTTCAAGAGCTATTTTAAATAGCCTCTTTCAGAGGCACCTGGGTGGCTCAGTCAGTTGAATGTCCAACTTTGGCTCAGGTCATGATCTCACAGTTTGTGGGTGCAAGCCCCATGTTGGGCTCTGTGCTGAGCCTGCTTCAGATCCTGTGTCTCCCTCTATCTCTGCCCCTCCCCTGCTCATGCTCTCTCAAAAATAAGTAAATGTAAAAAAATAAATTACCTCTTTTGTGCGAACTTCCTGATCATTCCAACTGGATGGAATTTCTCTTTTGTGCCGTAACATTTTCTGCCCTGAAATTATCCGTATTTTCTTACTTCCAAGAATACTGGATTGAATAACACACAGATGCACCTTGAAAACTGTAAAAATGCTCAACAGTGTTACTACTGAATTGTCTTATCCAAAAATAATTATTGGGAACCTATATTCCAAAGATACTTTTTCCCAAGACATTTCTAGAAATTCATCAAAGCCACATACAGGGAGAAATCAGTCATTATTTTGTATTCATATTTTTAAACCAAGAAAGCTATTTTCTACCTTGATCATCTCACGTTATGCTCTATAATAAATTCCAAATGACTAAATTCTTCCTAGAATTCTAAGGGACAAATAACTGCCATTAACTAGAGAGAATATACTTCATTTCAAACATTAGGAAAGAGATTACTTAAGTTCACAATGTGTTTTAAGTGAGAACAGCACCCCAAATTAGGAACTACTCTGGCAATCACATTCCTTTGAAAGGACAGAACTGTCCGTACCGCCTTATTTCACAAATGAAAGCAGCATATGTAGGGGCTGAGAGTTTGGGTTCTAGCCAAACCAACCTGGGTTCAAGGTAAACTCAATTACTTAGTAGCCATAACCTTGGGGCAGATGACTTACTCTAAGCTTCAGAGTTTTCCTCTCTAAAATCTACTTTTCTCTTAAGTTTATCCTGATAAAGGAGGCAACACTTTCTGAACACAATGCTCAATACAGTACGGGGTCAAGAAAATTTATTTTTTTTTTTTTTAAATATTTTTTTATATCTAGGATAGAGAGAGACAGCATGAGCAGGGGAGGGTCAGAGAGAGAGGGAGTCACAGACTCTGAAACAGGCTCCAGGCTCTGAGCTGGCAGTCAGCACAGAGCCCGATGCGGGGCTCGAACCCACGAACCGCAAGATCATGACCTAAGCGAAAGTCAGACGCAAGAAAATTTAAAAACAACAAAAAACACCCTGAGACGTGGGGAGATTAAAGACTTTTTCAAGGCACAGTTAAGTTTCACTATGAATACAATGAATAATTGTATACTGTAGTGCAAATATTCCTTTTAGGCCTTATGCAAACAGTACATTTTCAAAGGTGATTGAAATTATTTACACACATTATTGTCATGAATCCTTTAATAAAGCAAAAACATTTATTTCTATAACAACAAATTTCCCCCCTGGATTTGCTTAAATCAAGAAGTATCAAAAACGAGTTTAATTCTCTAGCTCCAATCTCACAGAGTCAGAGATGAGTACTAGCAAGCACCAAATTCATTGCTGAGGCCTGGCGAGCTTTTCAGATTTCATCCTGCTCCAGGAATAATTAGTTAACCTCACCTGTCTGGGTTAACTGGGTTTACATATCTCTAAAATAAATAAGAGAAATGGTACTAGGTTTCCCTTAGGGCCTTTAGCAGTCCTTTCTCTTTCCATCTCTTCTATTCTAAAGCTCTCTCACAATGCCTTAAAATTGGACCTCTAGGACTTCAATTTTTTAAAAAGGGTTAATTGTATAATGTTTTAAATTTTTTTTAATGTTTATTTTTGAGAGAGAGAGCGAGCGAGCAAGCGAGCACAGGAGAGGGGCAGAAAGGGAGAAACAGAATCCAAAGCAGGTTCCAGGCTCCAAGCTGTCAGCGAAGGGCCCGATGTGGGACTTGAACTCCCTAACCGTGAAATCATGACCTGAGCTGAAGTCAGATGCTCAACTGACTGAGCCATCAAGGTGCCCCGTAGTGTTAACTTATCTTTGAGAGACAGAGCACGAGCAAGGAAGGGGCAGAGAGAGGGAGGCACAGAAGCCTAAGCAGGCTCCAGGTTCTGAGCTGTCAGCACAAAGCCCAATGCGGAAGTCAAACTCAGAACCATGAGATCATGACCCAAGCTGACGTTGGACACAACTGAATGAGCCACCCAGGTTGCCCCAGAATGTTTTACCTTTTGATCGAATATCCGTTTTCCAACACTATTTCCTGGTAAGCTCCAACTAGAGAAAGTTATAGGAGTGCTAATGGCCCCGTGTTTGATCCATTCCCAGTATATCCTCAACATTCCCAATACATCCTCAACAGGCAAGATGAAATGGAAGTATGGCTATACTAAGAATTTTGGACTTCAGTGAATACTTAAGTTGACCTAAATACTCCTAAAATCAAAAGAGAAACATTAAGTTCTTAAACAGAACCTTATCTAGTCAGATTCTTTAAGAAAAAAAAGAAACTACACAGTCTTTTAGAAAAAGATTTTTTTTTTTAATTAGTAAAGAGAGGAAATAGGCTAAATTCCTGAATCCTTTTTCATTTTACACACTGACCCATAACATCCTCCTTGGACTGTGTCCACTTCACAACACACGTTCCCACTTATGCGCCTTCTGAGGAAATGACTTCCTGTCCAGACTGCTTAGCCAAGACCTGTGGTAATCTACCACATGACTCTATCAAAGGTTAATAGATGGACACTCATTTGTTCTACCCTCTTTTACCCATTAACACTTTCTCCTGCTTCACTCCACTCCAGGAAAACAGTATTTATTACTCTTGCTCCAAGATGAGGTCAGAAATTTCCATTAGACATCAAAAATACATATCCATCCATTCATCCTTCCATTCATCCATTCATCCATTCATATATACATAGATATCAATGACAAAATTTTCTTTTTCCACAGCAATTGCTAGAAGTTAGGAGAAAAGATCACCTGAAGACCTAAACTCCGATGCCTATAAGTGTGTGAAAAATATCATACCAACTTTAAAAATAACTCTTTAATCATATGCACATGAGGGGAAGAAAGGACGGCACCAGGCTGACTGGGGAAGGGTGTAAGGTATTTTCCCTCTGTCCCAGTGTCAGCTTGGCACAGTTCTGAGATCACACACACAGGTGGAACTGGGTCGGGAAGGAGAAGAGGACTGAAGAGACCAAGGCAGGAGAGGAGAGGCAGGGGCTCGCAGTAGTTTCAGTCGGTGGATTCCAACACAGATTCACTCAGCGCGAGGTCCCAGTAGTGTTCAGCCCCGTGCTTTTTGAAGTGCTCTCGAGCCATGTTCTCTGTAGGGCACTGTTTGAACTTCATCTCCCCAAAGCTCCGGTCTTTGGCCGTACCCTGGGAAAAAGCCAAAATTTGTAATAAAAATGCCATCTATTTCTTTAAAGATTTTATTTATTTTTAAGATAAAAAAAGTTTTTAAATTTATTTTGTGAGAGAGAGAGAGAGGGCAGGGAGGCAGAGAGAATCCCAAGCACCCTCTGCACTATCTGCACAGAGCCTGACGTCGGGCTCAATCTCACAAATTGTGAGATCATGACCTGAACCAAAATCAAGAGTCAGACACTTAACCAACTGAAACACCCAGATGCCCCAAGATTTTGATTTTTTAAGTAATCTCTATATCCAACAAAGATCTTGAACCTACAATCCTGAGATCAAGAGTCACAGGCTCCACCAACTGAGCTAGCAAGGCATGCCAAAACATTGCAATTCCTAATTTAAATCAGATATAATACTCTTTTCTAAAACCTAGTAACACATGTGTAGCAATATGCCTAGTTGAACATGATTTTATGGTAAAAACTATTTTAACCTCCACCCCATTGGATATTTGTGTGAGTCTTTGTGAATTTACAAACATAAAGGTTTCAGATTTGTTTTTTTACTGAATGGAAGATGAGGAATTCGGTGCTCTGATACCTGGGTGAAAAAGCAAGTCGGGGAAGGACTTTGGTGGGTGAGATGGGATGAACCAGTTGCCCACCAGGGCTCTCAGACTAGATTTGGACCTTTAAGGAAAGAACCAGAGGCTGAAAGAACTCTTTCCACAAGACTCAGTGAGACCCTGCAGGAGGCTTTGGGGTCCACTGACAAAGAATAATATGAGGGTGAGGTGAAGAGGGGAATGGGGGCAGTGAGGGGGAAATTTAAGAGAACAATATAAAAGGATACATTACTGGGTGTAACCACATTCTCAAGGCACCAGCAGCAGTGACAGTCATAAAGTGCTATCTCAAGAGGCTTTCAGGGATCAGATTCCAATAAGAAGCTAGAGTAGAACCTGGCTTGTTTCTGAACCCGAGATACAATTCCCAATTCCCGTGGACTCTCAAAGATAACTGGAAGAGATGAAAGGGTTAGGATACTAAGTACCCAGGATGCAGGTGAGGCATACGGTTATTAGAGCTTAATTTGTATGCATAAATTGGAGGAGTCAGGGATAAGACAGAAGCATACATGAAAAACAGTAACAACTGCCTATTAAGAGTGGTCTTAAAGAACTGGGGAGATTAGAGGCGGACCATTTCAGTAAGTGCTCTTCTGTGTTATGAGAATTTAACAGGCATTCACTACTTTTGAAATAATACTTTTATAATAAAGAACTAGTTACTAAGCGAGTATATTTAAAAAATAAAAGATAGGGGTGCCCTGGGCCGCTCAGTTGGTTGAGTATCTGACTGTTGATTTCAACTCAGGTCATGATCTCAGTCTGAGATTGAACCCCATATTGGGCTATACACCGAATAGTGTGGGATTCTCCCTCTCTCTGTCTCTGCCCCTCCCCCACTTGTGTGTTCTCTCTTTCTCAAAATAAGTAAACTTAAAAAAAATTTGAAAAAATTAAAAATATACATACACTCAACATAAATGAATAAAATGAAAACATTAAGTCAACACAAAGGTAGCAAGATATTTTGCTAAAGGTAGCAATGTATTTTGGAGTAGGAATAAAAGGATTACTGCAACACCTCAGGATAAGGAATTAATTACTGAAAAGAATCTTTAATGCTTCCTCGAAAAATAGGATGGTATTTTATATGCTTCACAAACAATGAGGGGCACTTGGGTGGCTCAGTCCGTTAAGCGTCCGACTTCAGCTCAGGTCATGATCTCACGGTTCATGGGTTCGAGCCCCGCATCGGGCTCTGTGCTGACAGCCAGCTCAGAGCCTGGAGCCTGCTTCAGATTCTGTGTCTCCCTCTCTCTCTGATCCTCCCCTGCTCACTCTCTCTCTCTCTCTCTCAGAAAAAATTAAAAAATAAAAAAATTACACAATGAACAATCCTTAATTCACATCTTGGTCTGAATAAGCATATGCATTCATTTATTCTTCAGGTTCAGGCTAATACTGGTTCAGGGTGCCTGGCTGGCTCAGTCATAGAGTATGTGACTCTTGATCTCTGGATCATGAGTTCAAGCCGCATGGTGGGTGTAGAGCTTACTTTAAAAAATAAATAAAATTTAAAAATTAAAAAAAGAAAAGAAAAAAAAAGAACTAATACTGGTTAAGATTTTGGGGATGAAGGACCTGTGTAAGCATAAACAAGTTATGTTTTACAGAGCACTATTACATAGTAATCTAATTCTGGTCTCAGAAAAAACTGACAGAAAAAGAAAACAAAATCCACATTTTGTAGACAAATCAATAGTAATTGATATTAAGTGTCTTGCCCTAGCTGACCAGCTAGCAAGTGGTACTCCCAACTTTATATTCTTAAGTCTAGTACTTCTTTCACTATTATCCAGACCAAAAAAAAAAAAAAAAAAAAAATCCCCCAGTGATTCATCTGTGTCTTTCCAAGTCTCATATCATGACTGTGAAATAAACGACTCAGTCGAGAATTTGTATTCCTGCCACCAGTTTTCCATACTCTTCCCCAGGTGGCATGTGCTATGTACTCATCAATTTAACTAAAATACAGTCAGGAAGAATCTGCTGCCAAACCTGTAACAATGAATTCCGAAAGGAAACATGAACTACCTCGGGGACCAGTGGCTGCTTAGTGTCGCCAGCCCATGGCTCCACTAGGACAGTACAAACAAGCAGGAGTTAGCGCTCAAGTCCTGCTTCAGGGTTTACCTCACGGTCACCTACCTCCCAGACTAGTACACATTTGTTGGTTTTCTTCACAGCTTCCTCATCAGATTCCTCATCATCTGGAAAAGACAATATAGCTAAATCTTGCTCTAGACTTAGAGACCAAGATTTAAGTTCGAAACAAAGAGTATACAAGTGTACCCCAATTCTTTTAAATACTGTTCCCCTTTCCCTGGTATCAGGGTCAAATGTCTTCTTTATCTTTATTTCCTGCAAAGCAGATCGAAAGCTCCAAACAGGCAGGTATTAACTAACTGAACATTTACTGCACACCTAATAAGTGTCAAGAGCTGCACCAGATACTAGGAATAAGGAGATAAGTAAAGACAAGGAATCAACAATAAAAACTTGTCCTAAGCACTTTGAAAATGAGGCCTCAGATGCCAACATGACAGAGTCCATTATTAAGGAGTTTTTAATCTAATGGAGAAGGAGGGCATATAAACCAAATGAAAGTACCTTAGAAACACTTGAAAAACAAAAGAAAACAGGTCAATTATAGTCAAGTGTTCTCTAAGTAAGGCACAAAAATATCTTAACTAAGGACAAAAATTATAAAAGGGCCAAAGTTAAGAAAAATTAAGAAAAGTATGATTCTCTGCACATTTTAAATACTAACCCAGGTCTTCAAAGAAGGGGAAAATAAATACTGATGGAAGAACGATGGTGAGGAGAGTGTCAAATATATTTTACACATAGATAAAATTGGGCAAAAGAATGAAAACTGTGTGTGTGTGTATGTATATTGCCTTCAACCCTTTAGCAAACTTCTTTCAAGAGGTGCCTGGGTGACTCAGTTGTTTGAGTGTCCGATTTTGGCTCAGGTCATGATCTCATGGTTTGTGGGTTCGAGCACTGTGTCAGGCTCTGTGCTGACAGCTCGGAGCCTGGAGCCTGCTTCGGATTCTATGTCTCCTTCTCTCTCTGCCCGTCCCTCACTTATGTGCTGTCTCTCCCTCTCAAAAATAAACATTAAAAGTAAATAAATATATACATAAATAACTTCTCTCAAAAAATAACATAACATAGAAATGCACATCTAAGTGTATAGCTTGCTGAACTTTCACAACTGAACAGACTCCCATAACTAGTGCCCAGAGCCAGGCAGACAGGGAAAACAGCTGGTAGAAACACCTTAAAGGCCGGGCAGTATCATCCACATCATCACGTAGTAAATATTGTATGAACGTCTACATGTTCACAGTCCAAACAGGTTTTTCTAAAATGCCTAAACATTATCTAGTGTGAGCCAAGTGTCGGGGGGGGGGTGGGAGGGGGAGGAGACAGACAGAGCACCACCCCCACCTCCCACTTAATCCCCTCTAACCCCCATTCACCATCTCCCTTTGTGTTAGAGGTCTGTTCATCCCACTTTATCCGATGCAGCATAAGACGCTTAAATTTCTTCTGGGCCTTGGGGCCTGGAAACAGAGAAGGAGAATTTTGCCAGAGTTGTAGATGATGATGAAGTAGCAGGGACCTCTGAGCTCATGTGCTACTCAGCCATTAATGTGGTAGTTGAAGCAATGCCAGGAGCCACATCTTAGGTGCCTCTACTCCAATAAACACAGAAACAGAGGCCCAGAGTACTATACCCAGGTATGGCTCTAAAACGCTCTTTTCCTCCTTTCTCCCCACCATGCTAATCACTTCAAAGCCTAGGGTTGCGTGGGGACAGCTTCCTTCAGTTTTCAGACTCACCCCCTTCCACTACTACCACGTTGACATCCTTGTGCAGTACCACCACCCCTGTCAGGTACAGCTGCCCAGCATTGGCCTCAATCTTGAACTTCTTGGCTGGGTTGCTCAAATTTCGGACTCTGGAGAAGGGAAAGCTTAGTTATGGCTTTGGTTTTAGTTAGCATCAGTAGCTGCCTGAATGGAATGGCAAATAAACAGATGGATCCAAAATGGTTTTGTCTCTAAAAACAAAGATCTGCAGAGTAAGCAAACATGCTAACGCCTGAAAGGTAGAATCAATGAATCTAGAAGTAATTCCACTGTCTTACACTTCAAAGACTAGCACTGTGTGCCCTACAACAAATAGCAGGTAATCAAAATTTACTCCAAGCGAGGAGGAGTATTTACCATCATCCAAAAAAAATGTACGCTAATGGCTCCTGACAGTATAAAGATCAACAAATTCTTCCCCTTTTAGATGTTTATAATGTAGTCAGAAGGCTACTCACAGAAAATTTCTAGAAGGCTACACGAAAAACTGTTAGTAGCAATTACCTATAGTACGTGGTGCTAAAAGTTCAGAGCAAGGGACTTTTTCAGCAAGGCCCTTCTGTATTGTTAGATTGAAAAATTATTTTCACAAGCATCACTGCTTTCATAATAACGTATCACTTTTGTAATAAAGGACTAGTTATTAAACACCAGCGCATTCAAAACTAGAAGGATCATATGCACTCAACGTAAAAGATAAAATGAAAACATTAATTCAACACAAAGGTGGCAAATATTTACAACATATTAAACATATTTTGGAGTGGGAATAAAAGATCACTGCAATACAGAGGATAAGGATATAGTTACTGAAGAAAGAAAACTTTTAGTGCTGCCTTGAGAAATAGGGTATTTTCTGTTATACAAAGGATGAACGATCCTTAGTTCACATCTTGGCCTCAACAAGTATATTCATTCCTTCCTTCTTCAGAACTAGTACTGGTTCACTGAGAGGCCACCAGAGATAGAAGAGTAATCCCATCACCATTATAAAAGGTTTACTAGTTCCTAACTCATGTTGGGGTCATCAGAAGTGAGTAGGTATTGATGTTAGGTTTGCTTTAGACCACAGTGATTCTGCCTCAAGCACTTGGAGAGCTTCTGGCATGTCTAAGGGAAAGACTGGCCCAGTTTGGACACCTACCTATATACAGATATGTGTACCCCCTGTGAAATGTCTTCTTTAAGCTTTTTAATTTTCTTGACCTTTCTCTGTTCTGCTGTAAGTTTTCGGGCAGCGTTGGCCTCTTCATGCGCTCTGTCGTGACAGGAAGGACATCCACAAGTGAGAAAGGCATTGAAGATCAGAGGCAAAGCTGAGGGAAAGAGAGAGCAACGGAGGACTCTCCCCTCCCTCCAAATATGGATCCCCCCAGAAGAGTCTGGGAAAGGTACTTGCCCTGGGTTTCCACCCAATGCCATGGCACTTACTTCTGTCTTTTTGCCATCTGAGCTCTGACATGGGCTTCTACCTTCGTGGGGTCTTGAACAGCTTCTGTTCCTAATACTCGCATCAAATTTGAAATTCTCACTGCAAATGGAGAGAGGATTAAGTTAAGTTTCCAGCTGGGACAACTGTCACCTCTGCTCTATCAATCCACAACCGTTTACCTATTTCAAATCTCTGCTCAAACCTCACTTCCTCTAAAAACTCCTACTTTTTTTTTAAATAAATGTGTTTACCACACTTTTTTTTTTAATTAATTTTTTTTGAGAGACAGACAGACAAAGCCTGAGTGGGGAGGGGCAGAGAGAGAGAGGGAGACACAGAATCTAAAGCAGGCTCCAGGCTCCCAGCTGTCAGCACAGAGCCTAACGTGGGGCTCGAACTCACGAACCGTGAGATCATGACCTGAGCCAAAGTCAGATGCTTAACCGGCTGAGCCCCCCAGGTACCCTTAAAAACCCCTACCCTGAAAAGCCCAAATAACTCAGCATTTGTAGGTCACATAATATATATAGTTGGTATATGTTTATTTACACTGCTTGAAAATTTATGACAGTTAAGGAACTTTATTTCTTTGGTATTTTTCACTCTGATCACGTTTAGTGAAAGATCCTAAACAGAACAGTGCTCACTCAAAGTATTACTGAATGATAATAGAAACTACAGGAGTGAGGGTTTCTTTTAGCAGTATTTCCATTTTTCAAATATAGAACTATGTACATAACAACTGTACAAACAGTACAACTACTACCTTCATGAATTTTGAGACCATTATTCTTTCAGGAAAAAAAGAATATATTTTTATACTTAAAAAAAAAAAAGAAACTTTAAATGACCTCTACAGTGAATATGTTGACTGTCTTTTTTTTTAAGATTTCATTTTGTTTATTTATTTTCTTTTTTTTTTTTTTAAATGTTTTATTTATTTCTAGGAGAGAGAGAGAGAGACGGCGTGAGCAGGGGAGGGTCAGAGAGAGAGGGAGACACAGACTCTGAAACAGGCTCCAGGCTCCGAGCTGGCAGTCAGCACAGAGCCCGACGCGGGGCTCGAACCCACGAACCGCGAGATCATGACCTAAGCGAAAGTCAGACGCTCAACCGACTAAGCCACCCAGGCGCCCCTGTTTATTTATTTTCTTAAATGTTTATTTTATTTTTGAGAGAGACAGAGAGCAAGTGAGCAGGGGAGGGGCAGAGAGAGAAAGACAGAGGATACAAAGCAGGCTCTGTGCTGACAGCAGAAAGCCAAATGCAGGGCTAAACTCACGAACCATGAAATCATGACTTGAACCGAAGTTGGATACTGGACCAACTAAATCACCCAGACGCCCCTAAGATTTTATTAAATAATCTCTACACTCAACATGGGGCTCGAATTCATAACCCCGAGATCCAGAGTCGCATACTCTACTGACTGAGCCAGCCAGGCACCCCTATGTTGACCTGTCTTAGTAAGACTGTAGAAAATTTAAGAAAGGAAGAAAATAACCAATGAATGATTCTGAGAAACAGAAAGCACCCAAATATTGAGAGATGCAGAAATTCCTCGGGAAGGACACAGACAAACCTCCTGCCCTTCCTTCCCTGCCTTGGAGGTAAGTACCTTTGGGTTCTGGAGGAGGCATCAGGCCTAGCCTGACTTTCTCCTGTAGTTCCTTCTGTGCTTCCCTCCTTGTTTGCCTTCGAAGTTTCTTCTGTTCCTTCTTGGTAAGATATACCCCCAGAGTAACGGGTGTGTCATTGTCAACTGCCAGGTAGAGAAATGAAAGCATAAGCAATAAGCCTATTAGAGGGATTTGGGTGAGTATCAATCACATTAAAAGAAACTTTAAGTGTTATTGGTTATTTTTAGGTTGTGATAGTAGCATTTTTGTTTGTATGCATGCATGTATGTATGTATGTATGTATGTATATACGTATGTATCTGAAAGAGGGAGAGGGCAGGGGGTGGGAGGTGAATCCTAAACGGGCTCCACACTCAGCAAGGAGCCCAACATGGGGCTTGATCCCACGACCCTGGAATTATTATGACCTGAGCTGAAATCAAGAGTCAGACGCTCAACTGACTGAGCCACCCAGGTGCCCCAGTATGTTACATTTTTAAAAAACATTTTCTTTCATGAGAGTGTTCTAACTTGTGTTTTCTCAAAGCAGTACAACCCTTTCATCAACTGAAAAGCGGCAAAGACAGAAAACAAAACTAGAGCTGCTCCAGTTGCTCTCCATGAGGATTTGGGGCAGGTGGGACCAAGAGGATGAAATTTATAATTTTAGAGTTATAGGAATTGGGGTAAATCATCAGGACTCCCACAGCAGGTTTACTCAACTTAAAAAAAAAATTACTATTATTATATTTTTTTTATTTTGAGAGAGAGAAAGCACAAGTTGGGGAGGGGTGGAGAGAGAATCCCAACCAGGCTCCACACTGTCAGCACAAAGCCCAACGTGGGGCTCGAACCCACAAATTGCAAGATCATGACCTAAGCCAAGTCAGATGCTCAACTGAGCCACCCAAGTGATCTTACTGTTACTGGTACTATTTTTAAAGTTTATTTAAGTAATCTTTATACCTTATGTAGGGCTCAAACTCATGACCCTGAGATCAAGGGTCACGTGCTCTTCTGACTGAGCCATCCAGGAGCCCTGTCAACGTTTTAAAACAAAGTCCCTTACATTCTTCTAATGATCCATACTGATGACAAGTTAAGGAGACTCTGCCTAAGTAACATTCAATGACTATCATATATACATATATGATATATATACATATATCATAGTATCTCAAAGTCTCCATCTACTTTTCCAAACTTATTGGAGTTATTGGCAAGCAAATTTATACTAATTGATGTATTGCCTCCTCTGTTCATCCCAAATATGATGAAAGTGTTAAAATCTTTTATAATCTACATAATTCTTGAAGAAGGCATATCAGTTAATATTCTCTCTACATGTGAGAGTTCTGCGTTCTAAATGGCTTACCCAAGCAATTCAGCTAGTTAAAAACACAGCCACAACTAAAACTTATCTCTTTTGGGTGAGCCAACAGGCTTTTGCTACAAAAATGATCAAGAGAGGAAAAAGGCTGAAGACAAAAATGACTGAAGAAGGGCAGGTATTTGGCAGCGGTGTACAAGACTGGGGTTGGGAGTCAAAGATAAGAATGTTTTTAAAACCCAACCTGTAATATATTTCAGTTGAAACCACCTCTAGATTAGGTCTCAATACTCTAGACCTGCACTGTCCAATACTTTAGCCACTAGCCACGTACACTAAACTGAAATTAAAATTCAATAAAATTTAAAATTCAGTCTCTTGGTTGTATTAGTGCAACTCAGTTTTCAAGTGCTCAGTAGTCACAGGGGGATAGTGGCTACTGTATGGACAGCACAGAGAACATGTCCATTATCACACGAAGTTCTATTGGATAATACTTCTCCGGAGCCTTGATTGAGTAATCTAGACATTACCTGGAGGGTTGAGTTGGGCTGGATGTTCAACGAGATTTGTGATTCCAAAATAATCTTCTCTCTTGGGATTTTCCTCTGTACTAAAATTGGAGGAAGAAGGGAAAACAGGATATGTGGGTAGAGACAATTCTGAGGGGGAATCTCAGAAACACCATGAAAAAAACGCACTCTCCACAATGTATTCTAGCACCTTTTAGTGTGCATATCCACGACACGTAATTGTATCACATATAATTTTCAAAATGAGAAAACTGGGTCCACTAAGGTTGGACATACAATCCACACCAGTCATTCTCAATCTTTTTCTACCTAACATCCCTGATGGATGGTTGCCACATTCTCTCACTAATAACGATAACTCCCTGGGGCAGTGGTTGACAAAGGAAGGGCTAACGGGAAAGGCTGAGGCACAGTCTCCTAAAGCCATGCATCAGAATTACGGAAGGGATACAATTAAAGATCTCCCAAGTGTTTCTCAAATGATTTCATTCTCTTCCCCCATCAGTTAAGACCCTTTCCTCTCTACTGCAGGACTAGATCTTTAAGAAATGTAAAAACCTATTATAGCTGGCAAAAAAAAAAATGTAATTAAGGAAAAAAAAAACCCATGTATAACAAAAGCAAATACAAAATTTACCTTTCTCTTTTAGATCATTTGTGCCTATTCCTTCCCATGTTAACCTTAGAAACTAAAAATAACCTATACAACGTATTCTTTACAAATATATGAATCTGTATACGGTTACCTAATTTGCTAGGATTTTACTTAATGCAGGGGTATTATCTCTCTCAATAAAACTCTAGCCTTATTACAAGGTATTAACTAACAAACTCACAGGTCAAAGCCATTGGGGATGATGTAAGAGTCCCACCACTCAATTTCAGGGATATCTCCTTCCTTTAGCTCCTTTTTAGGAGCAATGAGGGCCAGCCTAGTGGAAGTATGGATGCCTGTTTTTCGAGCTGCCTGTGAGATCTCTGCTTGCAGCTTTTCCAGTTGAGCCTAAAAACAAGATAAACAAAGACAGGAAGATAAATTGAAGTCATGGAAAATAGGGAAATAGCAGAATTCCAAATTATAAAGTACTCCCTTGAAAGCTTCATGCCTAATGCAAAGAATTCATAATTCCTTTTTTTTTTTTTTTTTAATGTTTTATTTATTTCTAGGAGAGAGAGAGAGACAGCGTGAGCAGGGGAGGGTCAGAGAGAGAGGGAGTCACAGNCAGGGGAGGGTCAGAGAGAGAGGGAGTCACAGACTGAAGCAGGCTCCAGGCTCCGAGCTGGCAGTCAGCACAGAGCCCGACGCGGGGCTCGAACCCACGAACCGCGAGATCATGACCTAAGCGAAAGTCGGCCGCTTAACCGACTAAGCCACCCAGGTGCCCCAAGAATTCATAATTCCTGAAAACTTAGAAAAGAGCCGTTCTACTTTATCCTATCCTTAATGATTTACATACAACTGCCCTTATCACCAGCCTTCACCCCACAGTGTGTGCCTGCAGCAAATACACAGAAATGGAATTTTATGAAAACTCCATTCTGAGAATGTAAACAAGGAGCAAAACTCACTGAATATAGAGTTAATTCAACTCTCCAGGTGTGTGGATTACCCACAGTAATTAACAGCAGGCTAGCTTTCTTCAGTCCTGCGGAAGGTTCTGAACTGTTTCCCTCCACTGTATGTGAATTTTCAGTCAATTTTATTTCCACTTAAGTAGAATGTAATTAAGAAGACAAATCAGCTAAAAATCAAATATCCCAGGAATAAATACAGTATTTTAAAAATTAGTCATTGTGGGGCACCTGGGTGGTTTAGTTGGTTAAGCGACTGACTCTTGATTTCAGCTCAGGTCATGATCTCACAGTTTTGTGAGTCCAAGGCCCACATCCAGCTCTGTGCTGACCTTGCAGAGGTTGCTTGGGATTCTCTTTCTCTTTCTCTCTCTCTGCCCTTCCCCTACTCCCACTGTCTCTCTCAAAATAAATAAAGAAAAAATTAGTCATTGCTTTATTACTTGTATATCTAATTGCCTAAAACTTTGTGAATTGAGTTGATAGTATTTTAGGACTGTATTAAATTTCTTTTGTCACCTTCCTAACTTCTTTGGAGTTCAAGGTTATATTCTTTTTTTTTTTTAATGATTTAGCTTTTAAAGTGTATTTATTTATTTTGAGAGAGAGACACACACACACAGCATGAGTGGGGGAGGGACAGAGAGAGGGAGGGAGGGAGGGAGGGGGAGGGAGGGAGGGAGGGGGAGGGAGGGAGAGAGAGAGAGGGAGGGAATTCCAAGCAGGCTCCACGCTGCCAGCGTAGAGCCCAAAGTGGGGCATGAACCCATGAAGCCATGAGACCATGACCTGAGCGGACACCAAGGGTCAGATGCTAAACCAACTGAGCCATCCAGGCGCCCTTGAAGTTCTAGGTTATATTCTAAACCAGATACCTTTGTCCGTAATCGTTGGGCAATCTTCTCAAATTTGCCCTTGTCATGGAATTTAAAAGTGCGTCTCTGGCGCTGGGAAGGGGCAATTGAGACACGAGGGTCAAAAAAGGTATTAGACTCCATGTCTTCTGATGGCTTTTCTTTTAGCTGCTGTTTGAATTGTTCCCTCTTCACAGCACGAATATTGGCCTTCAGAGTGGGCATGCGATGTGTCAGCTCAATCTCTTTGCCTGTAGCATCTACAGTGCGACCTTGCTCATCAAGAATCAGTGGTGTAGGTTTAGTTTGATCTTTTAACTCCACCTTCCTGAGAAACAGCCCACAAAGAAATAAATGCCATATGGGACAATAAATAAGGCAAACAAGAAACAGAAAATAAATCAAACCAAATGAAGGGAACATAAGCCCATCTGTGAATACTAACACCTTGATTGAAAACATCTAAGTATGTGAGTACAGAGTACAATCGGATGAAATGAATTTATATATTACATAGATAAGAATTTGCAAGCCTATCTTCACTCCTGAATTTCTGAATCAGACATAATATGCCAAACTGATTGTAGGCGCTAAAAATAAACTCTTATCATCTTTATCCAGTTGTAGAGAACTCTCAGATCTGGTCTCACTCACTGAGGTTGAATGGATATAGCTCCGAGTTGGGATCCAGGAGGCCCGGGTCTATTCTGAGCTCAACAATGGACAAATAAGCTTAACTTCAGTTCTACCAATTATAAAAAGAAGCTAATAAATTCTGCCACAAGCAAGCTAAGAGAATTCAATTGGTATTTATTAAGCACATGTAAGAAATATGAAATTGTAAGAAATGACTTAGGTTCCTTGGGAGAAGAGGATCAGTAACATTTAAAGGTATTAATTGCCTCTCCAGCCTGAGAAATGGCAAGGGGTTCCATGGGACAGATACTCACGGGGGAGCGATGCCCATGGCGTGGAGATTGGCCAGGCCCACCATGTTGGCATTGCCAATGAGCCCTGGCTTCAGTGCCAGCTGGGCTTGGATGCGGGCCTGGAGTTCAGCGGCTTTCCTTGCCTTCTCGATGGCGTCATTCATGAAAGTGGCAGCCTGGGAGGGCTGAATAGTGTTGCCAATTGGAAGTCGCTCTGGCTGGGAAGAGGAGGGAGTCTTTGGCTGTGCGACAGAGAAAAAGAAATCAGAATCAGAAGAATTAGAAGGCGGACAGGTCACACTCATAGACTGGTAGATGGTGGCATGGAACATGCAGTGACCTTCCAGATTCAAATGAGTGGACGGCAAGGAATTCTTTGCTAAAGAGTGCATTTCAGAGTAGTCTGAGCACAATACCTGAGGCGTGGGGGGGCTGATGAAGCTTAGCTGCTTTTTCCTCTCCTCAATTTGCCGTGTTGCTGCCTCCATCATCTGTTTGATCTGCTCTCCGTGGGGGAAAATTTTGAAAAACCGTTAATATCTCTTTTTTATTTCTCCTATACATGTTCTTAAACATGAAAGGCTTTTCAGGTCTAGAGAACTAAAATTTTTTTTAACGAACCCATCATATTCTGCCTGTACCACAGGCTGAAAATTTTAATAGAAAAAAGCCTACATAGCTGAGCACCGAAATTTTTCAACCATCTTCCACAAGCAGGAATGGCATGTTAGGTAGTAACACAGCTTGATGATTAAGACTCAGGCTAACAGAGGGGCGCCTGGGTGGCTCAGTCAGTTAAGTGTCCGACTTCAGCTCAGGTCATGATCTCACGGTTCATGGGTTCGAGCCCCAAGTCAGGCTCTGTGCTGACAGCTGGCTCAGAGCCTGGAGCCTGCTTCAGATTCTTTATCTCCCTCTCTCTCTGACCTTCCCTGCTCATGTTCTCTCTCTCAGAAATAAAACATAAAAAAAAAAAAAAAAAAGACTCAGGCTAAAGGAAACCTGAGCTTGAATCTTAACTCTGCTTGAATCTTAACTCTGCCACTTAATGTGTATGTGACATTGGACATGGTAGTTAATCTCTAAAACTCCAAGCGCCTAAAAAAGGTAACAATAGGGGCACCTGGGTGGCTCAGTCAGTTGAGCGTCTGACTTCGGCTCAGGTCATGATCTCACGGTTCGTGGGTTTGAGCCCCGCGTCTCTATGAGGACAGCTGGCTCAGAGCCTGGAGCCTGTCTTCGGATTCTGTGACTACCTCTCTCTGACCCTCCCCTGCTCACGCTGTCTTTCTCTCTCAAAAATAAATAAAACATTAAAAAAAAAAAAAAAAGGTAACAATAGAACCTACTTTACAGGGCTGTTATGAGCATTAAAAAAAAAACTCCTGTCAGAGTCCACACAAATTATCATATTTTTAAGTTTATTTGATTTTAGAACCTCTACACCTAAAGGGGGGTTCGAACTCATGACCCTGAGATCAAGAGTCACATGCTCTTCCGACTTGAGCCAGCTAGGAGCTCCAAATTAGCATACTTTTGATGAATTCCTGCTTTGGGTAACTGGAGACAACAATGCAAAGATCTGTTTCCTAGTCTCTGTAAACCCTTCTGTTCTAAAGAATATGAGAGTAATAAGCATTGAGAATACAATCAAATAATTCTTGAATTTTCCAAAAGAGACCTTGCTGTCAAGGTGTTTCAAAATATATTTTTTAATTAAATACATTTTTTAAATGTTTATTTATTTTGAGAGAAAGAGAGGGAAGAGAGGGAGAGAGAGAATCCCAAAGCAGGTTCCTTGCTATCAGCACAGAGCCTGACATGGGGCTCAATCTCACGACCCTGAGATCATGACCTGACCTGAAATCAAGAGTCAGACACTTAAACAACTGAGCTACCCAGGTGCCCCTAAATTTTATTCTTTTCTTTTTTATTTATTTTAGAGCAAGAAAGAAAGGCAAAGGGAGAGAGAGAGAATCTCAAGCAGCCTCCATGCTCAGTGTCAAGCCGGACAGAGGTCTTGATCTCACAATCTTGGGATTATGACCTCAGCTGAAATCAAGGGTTGGACACTCAACTGACTGAGCCACCCAGGTACCCCTAAAATTTTTTTAAATTTATTTAAGTAATTTCTACACCCAACGTGGGGCTCAAACTCATGACCCCGAGATCAAGAGTCTCATGCTCTTCTGTCTGAGCCAGCCAGGTGCCTCTTTAAAATTCATTTTATTTCAAATGTTTTATTTATTTTTGAGAGACAGAGCACAACGGGAGAGGGACAAAGAGGGAGGGATCAGAGGATGTGAAACAGGCTCTGCGCTGACAGCACTGAGCCTGATGTGGGACTCAAACTCACAAACTGTGAGATCATGACCTGAGCCAAAGTTGGATGTTCAACCAACTGGGTCACCCACGTGCCCTAAAATTTATTTTTGACATCTGTTTTGAGTAGGTAATATATTTACATAGTTCAAAATACAAAAAAGTACAATTCTCCCACCCTTACTCTCTATAAAGCACCAATATATTTCCCTGCAGAAGTATTATATATAAATATATATAAGCAAATTCATCCACCTACCCACACACACATATGTATATAACCTATTTCTCCTCCAAGAGATTTTATTTTAAAAAAAAAAAAAATTTTTTTTTTAATGTTTTATTTATTTCTAGGAGAGAGAGAGAGAGAGAGACAGCGTGAGCAGGGGAGGGTCAGAGAGAGAGGGAGTCACAGACTGAAACAGGCTCCAGCCTCTGAGCCGGCAGTCAGCACAGAGCCCGACGTGGGGCTCGAACCCACGAACCGCGAGATCATGATCTAAGCGAAAGTCGGACGCTTAACCGACTAAGCCACCCAGGCGCCCCTCTTCCAAGAGATCTTAAACAGTACAAGAAATATTTATTATTTCTTTAGTATCAAAATTGTTTTAAGAAAGCCCATTTTAGGGGTGCCTATGTGACTCAGTTGGTTAAGCATCTGACTTTGGCTCAGAGCCTGGAGCCACTTCAGATCCTGTGTCTCCCTCGCTCTCTGCCTCCCTCCCCCTGCCCCTACCTTTCTTGGCTTGAGCTCTGTCTCTGTCTTTCAAAAATGAATAAATTAAAAAAAAACAAAAAAAAACAAAAACGGGACACCTGGGTGGCTCAGTCAGCTAAGTGACTGACTTTGCCTCAGGTCATTTTCATGGGTTCAAGCCCTGTGTTGGGCTCTATGCTGACAGGTCAGAGCCTACAGCCTGCTTCAGATTTGGTCTCTCTCTATCTCTGCCCTTCCCCTGCTCACACTCCGACTCTCAAAAGTAAATAAAACTTAAAGAATTTAAAAAAAATTTTTTTTTCTTATTTCTGAGAGAGAGAGAGACAGCGTGAGCAGGGGAGGGTCAGAGAGAGAGGGAGATACAGAATCTGAAACAGGCTCCAGGCTCTGAGCTAGCTGTTAGCACAGAGACTGATGCGGGGCTTGAACCCACGAACCGTGAGATCATGACCTGAGCTGAAGTCGGCACTTAACCAACTGAGCCACCCGGGCGCCCCTTAAAAAACTTTTTTTAATTAAAAAAAACAAAAGAAAGCCTATTTTTTAAAAAACCCAGATAATTCTTATTAAAAATAAGTCAACTTGAAATTATTATTTTAGCGGATTATAGTATCTCAGCATTATATGTGGAAATTCTCCTCTGTCATCAGGCTAAGCTCTGATCAGTTCAATAATTTTCTCAATGACCCACCAAGGTAGACACGTGGGCAAATGATGTATGTAACACCTTTGTTTGCCACATAACAGGCACTCGGCAAATTTGACTTCAATAGCCTTCAGGTGGAAAACTCCTGGTTCAACTGAGAAATGATAAAACAGAAAGCAGATAAAAGCTCCCCAACGCTGAACACGAATTCAAATTAAGGTCCCGATGACTCTGTAGCCCTACATCTCTTGTTTCTTAAGTTCACAGAATCGTGGCTTTCGCTCCCTGTTACTCACCTGGAGCTTAGTGAGCATGCCAGGACTCTCTGAGGGAGGCCCAGGGATCACTTCAGGCTCCTCTTCCACCTCCTCAAAACGGGGTATCCGTCGCTTCTTTACTCCCGAGGATTCCTTGGAGATCTCAGAGTCATCACCAAACACTTCCTAAAGAAACCCAAGATGAAAGAAGAGTTTTCTCCCGCCCGTGGGAAAAGGGCAGACTCATCCTAGTCCCTAGCAGCATTTTGTAGCTTTCCCAGAGTCCTCTAGACCCTCCACCACATGGACCATCTCACTCAACTTCATCGTTCTCCTACTCCAGTCAAGCAAATTTCATCTCCAGGTCCTTATAAATGTTCCCATCTCAAGGTCTTTGCAAATACTACTGCCTACATTTGCAATGATATCCCTCAACTTTCACCACACCCGTTCCAAATCCTGCCTAAAACTCACCTCCTCCAGGAAGTTTTCCTCACTAATAATCTCATCTCACTCTGATCAAACTGCTGTTTCATATCCTCTTAGCACTTAAGAGCTGGGTTCATATTACATAAAATTACATTGTTGATATTCTGCTTGCCAAGTGTTAAGTCTTTCAATGTTAGTACTTTCTCCCAACTGGAGTCTAAGCTCTTCCAGGACAGGGGTTTTCTCTTCCTTCTTCAGTATTACCCAATAACACTTTGTTCTCATCAAACAATGGGAACTCAAATATGCTGACCAATTTGCAAGGTGAATTTAACAGGACCAAGAGTGGCCAACTGGAAGGGACAACGGGAAAAAGCAAATGTACACACCGGTGGTAGGCTTTGGGTGACATCCCCTCTTCACTAGGAGGGCTCGTGTTTTGCAAGGACATATCCTCGGCCAGGGGCGAGCGCTTCCTGGAACTCCTACAGTTCAAGAAAAAGGACTCTCCCATAATATATTGTGTGGGGTGGGGACTTGAATGGACCAAAATGGGACCCATATCCCAATGCTATCTAGATACCTCCTTAAAGAACCACTTTATTAACCCCACCCAAGGTAGTCACTTCATTCACAGCACGCCTCCACACGTCCACAGCCACGCGCCCTGTTATAGCATCGGCTTCGCCCCACAGATCTGTATCGAGGATTACGCATTCCCACTTAAACATGACAAATTAATTACCCGTCTGAAACCCTACAGTCAGCCCTAACACTTACATGAGACTGCTACTTAGATTTTGTAATTTGTGACTGTATTTTGTTATGCCTCTCCTTAAATTGCAAATTCCGTTAAGGCAAGGACTATGTCTCATTCCTCTGACCACCCGCAATGACTTAAACACAAAAGGCACATGATTCTCTATTTCTCTTGGTTCTATAGCCTGGCCAGGGACCAAGCCGACATTGGTTATTCACTCTTTGTGCCCCAGGAAAAGGCAACAGGATAGCCAAGGTATCAAATGCACTTTGGAAGGTCTGATGGGAGTCACAGAAAAGACTGTTTTAAAGAAAGAGAAAAGAGAGAAACCAGCCACCTCACCCTGCTAGTACTGAAAGAAGGCATGACCGATCAGCGACTACCAAATAGAAAGTGAAGGAAGTAAGACAGAAATGATGCTCCTTCTAAGTGCTCCACTCATGGGGCCAGATGACCAGCGGCATGCTATGTAGCAAACAGCAGGCTCTCAAGACATACAGCAACTAATACTTTTTGTTAGGTATCCCATCTACAAGTCAACTGCAGAGAAACCTCTAAACGGAGCAGCAATGAGATCTACAGCAGTGGGGTCACTTTCTGAAACAAACTATTAGGTATCAAGTAAACCAAAACATAAAGCCTTAGAACAATCAATTTACAGGTAGTAGTGAGGGGGTGAGGGCAGGGGGGGAGGGGGGAGACACACGGAAGCAGAAGAACCAAAACTCCTAACTGTACATGAAAAAGGACAAGGCTACCAACTGTTTCCCTGAAGTATTTCAACCCATGAACTTACGTAGTTCATCACCATAAGATGGTGACAATACAAGCTCACCTCCTCTCCTTTAATGTCTAAGGACCTCTCTTGAATACTATGTACTCTCATATTAAACATCAAAGTGTGAGCCAGGTAAGCTCAGCAACTTTATTACCATTCAAAACACTCCCAAGTTCATCAGATAGTTAACTGTAACCTACCTTTAGCTCTCGTTTCCTGCTTCTGTCACTGCTAGACTTGGAATGTCTAGAGCTCCGGCCTTCCTCCACAGCCTCAAACAGTTTGTCCACAAATCGGAGAGTAGAATCATCAAGAAAAGGTTTCAGATGGTCTGACGAGAAAAAAAGAGGTGGTAGGGTTGAAGGAGTGCATGGGTGGCTTAGTCAGTTAAGCGTCCGGCTCTTGATTTCTACTCAGGTTATGATCTCATGGTTTTTGAGTCTGAGCCCGCTTCGGGCTCTGCTGTGACATTGCAGAGTCTGCTTAGGATTCTATCTCTCTCTCACTACCTCTCCCCTGCTAGCATACACAGGCCCTTTCTTTCTCTCGAAATAGATAAACTTATTTATTTTTTAAAAAATTTTTTTAACATTTTTATTCATTTTTTGAGAGAGAGAGAGAGCGAGAGCAGGGAAGGGTCAGAGAGAGAGGGAGATACAGAATCTGAAACAGGAGCCCCTCAAAATAAATAAACTTAAGAAAAGAGGGGGGCTTGGGTGGCTCAGTTGGTTAAGCGTCCAACTTCAGCTCAGGTCACGATCTCATGGTTCGTGGGTTCGAGCCCCGCATCGGGCTCTGTGCTGACGGCCAGCTCAGAGCCTGGAGCCTGTTTCAGATTCTGTATCTCCCTCTCTCTCTGACCCTTCCCTGCTCACGCTCTCTCTCTCTCAAAAAATGAATAAAACATTTAAAAAAATTAAAAAAGAAAAGACAAAGTAACAGTACTTACTCCAACACTAGGCATATAACAGACACCAACACTGGAATTTTATCTCCAAGAGGGAGGGAAATGTTTTTCCTAAGTTCTTTGTAGGATTCCCACAAACCCTCTTATATTGAATGACCTTGTCCTATGAGGTAAAAAAACAGTTCCAATTTCTTGCAGTAAGAAGTAGCATAGCCAGAGCAACCTATTCCAGTTGAACATCCAAGTGTCCAAAGAACAAGTTGTAGGAGACTACCATGAACAAATTATACCTCCCTCAACTTTCTCCATGTTTTTTTCAAAAACTTAGTTTAGCTACCAATCTGAACCTGAATATACCCATCTGACTTTAGCATATTTCTTTTTTTTCTTTCTTTCTTTTGAGAGAGAGCCCCCACAAGCAGGGCAAGAGAGAGAGAGAGCCTGAAGCAGCTTCTCCATGCTCAGCGCGGAGTCCAAAGTGGGACTCACATTCACAAACCGTGAGATCACGACCTGAGCCAAAATCAACAGTTGGACGCTTAACCAAATGAGCCACCCAGGCGCCCTTAGCACATTTCCAAAGTAAATATACCTTAGTTGATTTAACTAAGTTGATTTAACTAAGTTGACACTGGTCAAATGAAGTCAATCTGAGATTCAAAATATGTCACAGATGGGGTGCCTGGCTGGCTCAGTTGGTAGAGCAGACATCTTGATCTCGAGATTGTGAGTTCAAGACCCAAGTTGGGGGGGTGCCTGGGTGGCTCAGTCGGTCAAGCGTCTGACTTCAGCTCAGGTCATGATCTCATGGTTCGTAGGTTCGACCCCGTGTCAGGCTCTGTACTGACAGCTCAGAGCCTGGAGCCTGTTTCGGATTCTGTGTCTCCCTCTCTCTCTGTCCCTCCCCTGCTCACGCTGTTTCTCTCTCTCAAAAAAAAAAAAAACATAAAAAAAAAAAAAAAAAGACCCAAGTTGGGCAATTTAAAAAAAAAAAAAAGGAAAATGTCACAAATAGTATTAAAATATAAGAGTAAAAGTAAAATTAGTCATTTAGGTTATTTCCATTATAATGCAGGACAAAATAAAATGTGGCCTGATTTTTTTTAGACACCCCTAGCAGAGAGAATTTGGAGAAGTTCAAAGCAGTGTTTGGGATCCTGCTATAAGTTAAGTCAAAAGATTCCTAAAACAGGGGCGCCTGGGTGGCTCAGCCAATTGAGTGTCCAACTTTGGCTCAGGTCATGATCTTGAGGTTCACGAGTTTGAGCTCCACATTGGGCTCACTGCTGTCAGCCAGTCAGCAAGTAACCTGCTTTGGATCCTCTATTCCCCTCTCATTCTGCTCCTCCTCCACTTGCATATTCTCTCTCTCAAAAAATAAAAACATTTAAAAACGAGATTCATAAAAGGACATACCAGCTGCCTTCTTCTTGTCCATGCCCTTCCCCACACAGTTCAGCGCTGCTGTGACCACGGTGGGCTCTGAGAAGCCCAGCACCCTCTTCACTGTCTTCTCTATCCATGGTTTCAGCTCATCCAGCTCCCTCTTAGATAGTGCCATTCTGCAGGCAATGGAGGGCAGCTCCCACGGGATTCGGTACCGCACCTAGAAAGAAACCAGGAGAACACTGAGTTAGAGGGTAGGAAAAGGGCATTCCAGGGGCGCCTGGGTGGCTTAGTCGGTTAAGCGTCCGACTTTCGCTTTGGTCTTGATCTCTCGGTTTGTGGGTTCTTGCCCTGTTTTGGGCTCTGTGCTGACTGCCAGCTCTGAGCCTGGAGCCTGTTT
The DNA here is from genome assembly GCF_003009895.1 of Hyaena hyaena. Classification (NCBI taxonomy): domain Eukaryota; kingdom Metazoa; phylum Chordata; class Mammalia; order Carnivora; family Hyaenidae; genus Hyaena; species Hyaena hyaena. The sequence continues at coordinate 588,195 of NW_024080913.1, read as the reverse complement.
CCGTCTGTGACTCCCTCTCTCTCTGACCCTCCCCTGCTCACGCTGTCTCTCTCTCTCTCCTAGAAATAAATAAAAAAACATTAAAAAAAAACTTAAAAAAAAAAAAAAGGAAAAGGGCATTCCAGGCAACTCCATGTTTAGTGTCAGGAATGCCATCTCTGCCTCTCTTCTCAATCCTTAGGCAAGTTCCTGTGCTTCTTTCAACCTAAGTACTTTCTCTGAAGCCCATTACTTAAAAGCAGAAAGAACTACATTTCATTTGCAACCCTAACTCAGTTAAGTATCAGTGGCTCCATGAAATCTGTGGAATAAACAAACCAACCCTGGGAATAACCCAGTCTGAGACAGAGGCTCTGGCTTCTTTTCTGATTTTGTTACCACAAGGGCCGACAAACACATAGCCTGCAGACAAGACTAAAACCGCCCACCCAGGGGCAGGCTTTCCTCTCTCTCCTGCTTCCAGGGAGGTATTCTTTTTTTTTTTTTTTTCAATGTTTTATTTATTTCTGAGAGAGAGAGAGAAGAGAGGCAGGCAGCTTGAGCAGGGGAGGGGCAGAGAGAAAGGGAGACAGAATCAGAAGCAGGCTCCAGGCTCTGAGCTGTCAGCATAGAGCCCGACGCGGGGCTCGAACCCACGAACTGCAAGATCATGACCTGAGCCAAAGTCAGACGCCTAACTGACTGAGCCACTCAGGCACCCCAAGGTAGGTATTCTTTAACCTAGCCTTGACCTGTAGGTCTCCCTTCTTTTAAGGGATGGGGGAGGGGAAGGGCTACACAGGTCAGCCATCTTATATTAAAGTTCATAATCCTGGGGCACCTGGCCAGTTCACTTGTTATGACACGTGCCTCTTGCTCACAGGGGCATGAGTTCCAGTCGCACATTGGGCGTGGAGCCTACTCCAAATAAATCAAACACTTAAAAAAGAACAAATCTCCTAGTCCTTAAGAATGTTGTCACATTTCTCTGCAGTCATATTCATCCCTGTGGGACTTCTGTGCCCAGATCATGTTCTCTCATGTTCTACTCTGCCAGTTGACTTCGTAAGATTACTCCCTCCCCTCAGAAAAGAATGCCCTCCTTCTGGATATACTTCCTCCCTCATCATCTTTTATTCTACTTTTTAGCTTAGCAAAGAAAACACTATCATAAAGAACCCCCCTACAACAAATCTTTGTTAATTGATGCAAGTTAGTATAGTTCTTCAACATGATTCACGTTTACATTTTTGAGCTCCTACTTAAACAGCAGAAATCAAGAGCATAGAGAAAATGTTATTTCCCTGGTTTTGTCCCTAAATGCTTAAAGTCAATAGACTGCACTGACCTCAGTTTCCAAGCTAACTTCCTCCCAGCACCACTACAAATCAGGGTCTCCGGGGAGTCACTCTTTCAAGATGTTTTAAGACATCTTTTCTCCTAAAAGATAGTCTGATTAATTTCTACTTTCTTGGCAGGTTTATCCTCTAGAAGACCTGTTGGTAAGTGGCATATTTAATTTAGGCATAACTAGTAGATTAAAATCAAGATACTAGGAATGAAAGATTTTGTGCCTCAGGGACATGTTCTATGAGTATTTCTACAGCAGCTCCATTCATCTATATCATGAGATATAGTTTATAACTCTCTGCATATTTTTTTAAAAATGTTTTCTTTATTTCTAGGAGAGAGAGACAGCGTGAGCAGGGGAGGGTCAGAGAGAGAGGGAGTCACAGACGGAAACAGGCTCCAGGCTCTGAGCTGGCAGTCAGCACAGAGCCCGACGCGGGGCTCGAACCCACGAACCGCGAGATCATGACCTAAGCGAAAGTCGGACGCTTAACCGACTAAGCCACCCAGGCACCCCGATATAACTCTCTGCATATTAAACATGCTTTACTCAAAAGAAGCATATATATAGACACTAGAGAGAGTGAAGAAAGTGCACACTGAACATTTGTGTCACAGAGCTCTACTGTTTACCAGCTTTGGGGCAAGTAATTCCTCTGAGTCTCAGTTTACTCATTTTACAAAATAAGGGCAATCTCCATCCCTTCATCTTTCTTAATCATGCGGTAAATATTTATTGTATAATTACTAAGTCGTAATCAGGGCACGGGGTGCTGCCAATACCTACAACAGTGAACATCGCAGACAACCCTCGCCTTAACGGGGCTTACATTCCAGGAGAATTGAATCATAGGCTACAAAGTGTAAGCGATTTGAAAATCCGAAGCAACAAATGAGGTTCCACTCTATCGGATGAAGCGCGTGTCCAAATGCTCTATTAACAAATGTATTCGACTTCAACCCAATCCTCTAGCAAACTAAACAGCCAAGGGACAAAAATAAAAGTTTCGAACAGTAACTAGCTTTGTCACTAATCAAATGTTCAGCAATAACTGCCCGCGACGGGGCGGGGCGGGACAGGGGTGGAAGGAAAGGTAGGCAGAAGGATCAGTGAATGAGCAGATAGCAGAATCCAGTCTTCTGAAGAATCTCCTTACTCCGTGCTTTTTGCTACAACCTGAGTTCCCCCCCTGCAACCTCTATTCTCCTCTGCTCTCTGGCTCCCTATCCCACCTTGTACTCCCCAAACTCCAATCTTAGAGCCAGTCTCCCCACCCCGTCCCCTTCCCGCCCCCGCCCTTTTCTCTCTTACCAGTCTCACTCCAACCCCATTCTCCCCCAGAACCTTACACGTCTTCGGCTTCCTCCCCACTGACCCTTCCCGCCTCGGTCCTGCCCTGGGGCTGAGCCCTGGTCCTCACCGCTGGGACCACAGCACACCTTCCCCGGGCCCGGGGGCTCACCTCACAAACTTCAGCCCCTGAGACGGAGCCCGAACGTTACACCGGAACCGGAAACCCTCCGACCGCCCTACGGCCTGCCGTCGCTACCGCCACGGCCGCCGCCACGCCGCTGCCCCCCGACACGTGACGGGGGCGGGCGGAGCCACCGATTCGCGCAGCCGCAGTACCCACGTTCTCGGCGGCGGAGCGCATGCGTGCCGGGGCTGTAAAGTTTGCGCGACCGAGTTCCTACCTCCTTAGGTTTCCCTAGTGAAATGTGGTAACAGGATTGCTGCGAAGCCAGCGTTGCCGGAAGATGCTTGCGGTACTCCTAGTGTGGAGAATAAACGCGTTGAAAGCGGGGCTTTTGCGTTCGGGCTAATCGGGGCCTTTCTGGTAGTAAGTAACCCTGAGAGTCGTGGTCGCTAGCATTAGCCACCCTTCTCTAAGCTTTCTCCCTTACTTAAGCGTGGTACCAGAAACTACGAAAAAAAACGAGGGACATAGGAGGACTCTGAAGATAGCCGCTGCCCATCTGTCCCTCTTACTGTCTCATTCATTCAGTGACTTAGTAAAATATTTATTGATTGCCTACTCCGATGTGCCAGGCATGATCTGAGAATCGGTATTGCTTAATGATTAAGAACATGGGCTTTAAAGCCAAGACTGCCTCGATTTGTATTCTCGCTCTCTCACTTATTAGCTGTGACATTAGGCAAGTCACTTAAGCCCTGTTTCCTTACCTGTAAAAAAAAAAAATCCACTTCGTGGGGCTGCTGTGGGGACCCCAAGAATGACAGAGTAAGTGACTCTCAGAGTTCAGTAAAGCTTCATTATCTAGAATAATTAGCCAATTGCCTCATAAATGTGTAACAGACATCTCAAAATTACGTGATGAAAATTAAGCTCCTGATTCTAACTGCGCCCCTCCCCTCCCCCAGAACAGCTCCCAATCTTCATTCTCACTTAATGGCAAGGGTATTCAGTTATGCAGGTGGATGACCTTGGAATGGACCTGGTCTCCTGTTCCATTGGCCCCACTCTCAAACATATACAGAATCCACTTGCTTCTTACCACTTCCACTACTCTCAATTGTCTGCTTGGATTCGTTTTTTCTTTTTTAATCTTTATTTCATTTTTTGAGAGGGAGCGAGTGTGAGCAGGGGAGGCGCAGAGAGAGAGCAGGACAGAGGATCTGCAAGGGGCTCTGTGTTGACAGCAGAGAGCCCAGAGCGGGGCTCAGACGCACCAACCGGAGATCATCACGCAGCCAAAATCAACAGTCCGATGCTTAACGACTGAGCCCCCCAGGTGCCCCTGTGCTTGGATTATTTTAGTAGCTTCCTGCTTTCTCTCTTGGTTCCACTCTGTGCCCCTTTAGTCTCATCACATAAGCATAAGCAATAAATTATCTAGTACTAGAGTGGCAGGTACTATAGTGATCATGGAAACACATCAGAAAGGTCATTGTTATTTCCCTGCTTAAAACCACCCCTTGGCTTTCCATATCAGAGTAAAATGCCTTACAAAATCTGCCCCACTCCATAACCTCTGTAATCGCTTTACCTCACTCATTCAGCTCCAGAATCCTGACCCCTTTTATTTCTTGAACATACCAAGGATAATTTCACCTCAAGGCCTCTGGACTTGATACTTTCTGCCTAGATTGTTCTTAATCCAGATAGAGGATTTGTTCCCTCCGTCCCCTTCAGATTTTTATTTAAATATGAGCTCAGCAAAGCCTTTCCTGACCACCCTAGTCAATTCTGAAGCCTGTTGGGCACTCTTGATTTCCTGTATCTTTTTCTTTTTCCACAGTACCATTATTACCACCTACCAAACTCATACTAGTTCACTATGTTTATAGCTTATCATCTGACTCCCTCTGCTAAAGTATAAATTCCTTAAAGAGAAGAATCCTTGGGGCATCTAGGTGGCTCAGTCCATTAGGCATCTGACTTTTGATTTCAGCTTGGGTCATGATCCCAGCATCATGGATCGAACCCCACGTCAGGCTCCATGCTTGGGATTCTCTCCCCACCCTCCTCTCTACCCTTATCTGGTTTGCTCATGTGTACTCTCTTTCTCAAAATAAGTAAATGGAAAATAAAATCTTAAAAATAAAATAAAATAGGGACACTGGGCTGGCCCAGTTGGTTCAGTGTCGACTCTTAATTCAATTTTAGCTTAGGTCATGATCCCAGGGTTGTGGGATCAAGCCCCATGTTCGGCTCAGTGCTTGGGATTCTCCCCCTCTCTCCCCTCCTCTGCTCATGTTCTCTCTCTCTCAAAATAAACACTTAAGAAAAAAAAAAAGAGGGGCGCCTGGGTGGCTCAGTTGGTTAAGCGTCCAACTTCAGCTCAGGTCATGATCTCACAGTTGATGGGTTCAAGCCCTGCATCAGGCTCTGTGCTGAACACTTGCTTGGAGCCTGGAGCCTGCTTTGGATTCTATGTCTCCTTCTCTCTCTACCCCTCCCCTGCTCACGCTCTGTCTCACCCTCTCAAAAATAAATACATGTAAAATAAAAAAAATTTTTTTTAAAAAGAGGAATCATTGTCATTGATGTATATCCTAAATGCCTACCATAGCACTTGGTACAATTAAATAAGTATTTGTTGAGCTAGAGAATGAGTATTTTTCAGCAGGGGGATCTTGCAGGCCTCAGAACCTGTTAGAGTCTGTTTTTCACCTAAAGAATGAAAAAGCCTTGAGGCTTTGCGTGTCACATTGTCTCTGTGTCTCCAGGACCTAGGAGGGTAGCAAATAAAGACTCAATAAATGATGAAAGCGGAAGACCTGACAGTACTGGTTTTCTCATTCTGTCAGAAAGCCTGTGTCTTTCCCTTTCTTCAAAATGAGGCTCTAAACCTTACTGACCCATTGAACCACTGCTTCTGAAAAGCGTGTATGTGGGCAAAGTATAGTTTGGAAAAAAAAAATATTATGGCACAGTTTCACGTATGGGAAATAAACTATTCTGCTATATCAGATTACAAACTATAGAAAATAAAACTCCCAAGCTGTTTTCTTAGATGGTAGGCTCACTAGAAAATGCAGTTATTCTCTAAGTAGGTTATTAGAATTTCCCAGGGAACATAAGAATTTTGTATCAAAAACGTGACTTTAAAGAAGTTTGAGAAATACACATTAAGACCCACCTTCCCTGATGGTGCAGCATGACATAATGGAATAAAGCTTAGTTTTGGGTAACAAATTGAGGGAGCCCTAATGTGTTGCTCAAGTTATGCATGCCTCAGCTTCCCCATTGTATCATTTTTCATATTTTAAAATTCTAGTTACTTCACATGGCCTAATATTGGTTTCAGGAGTAGAATTTAGTGATTCATCGCTTATATCTAACACCCAGTGCTCATCACAGCAAGTGCCCTCTGTAACACCCATCACCCATTTAACCCACCCCCCACCCACTTCCTTCTATCAACCCTGTTTGTTCTCTATCATTAAGAGTCTTGTGGTTCACTTCCCTTTTTTCCTTTCCATATGTTCATCTGCTTTGTTTCTTAAATTCCATATAAGTGAAATCATATGGTATGTGTCTTTCTCTTGGACTTAACTTTGCTTAGCATAAATACACTCTAGCTCCATCCACATTGTTGCAAATGACAGATTTTCATTCTTTTTGATGGCTGAGTAATTGTATATACATTGTATATATATCGCATCTTCTTTATCATCATTCAGTGGACATTTTGGCTCTTTCCATAGTTTGGATATTGATAATGCTGCTATAATCACCAGTGTGCATATACACCTTCAAATCTGTATTTTGGTATCCTTTGGGTAAATACCTAGTAGTGCAATTGCTGGATCGTAAGGCAGTTCTATTTGTAACTTTTTGAGGAATCTCCATACTGTTTTCCAGAGTAGCTGCACCAGTTTACATTCCCAATAGTGTAAGAGAATTTCCCTTCCTCTGCATCCTCACCAACATCTGTTGTTTTTTGAGTTAATTTTAGCCATTCTGATGGGTGCGAGGTGGTATCTCATTGTGGTTTTGTATTCCTTTGATGTTATGTGATGTTGAGCATCTTTTCATGTGCCTGTTAGCCGTCTGTATGTCTTCTTTCGGAAAATGTCTATTCATATCTTCTACCCATTTCTTCACTGGATTATTTGTTTTGGGGATGTCGAGTTTGATAAATTCTTTATAGATCTTGGATACTAACCTTTTGTCATGTGTCATTTGTAAATATCTTCTCCCATTCCTTAGGTTGCCTTTTGGTTTTGTTGTTTCTTTCGCTGTGCAGAAGAGTTTTATCTTGATGAGGTCCCAAGAGTTAATTTTTTATTTTGTTTCCCTTGCTTCCAGAGACATGTTTGGTACGAAGTTCCTGTGACTGGGGCTCCTGGGTGGCTCAGTCGGTTGAGCATCTGACTTCTGTTCAGGTCATGATCTCACCGTTCCTGAGGTTGAGCCCCGCATCGGGATCTGTGCTGACAGCTCAGAGCCGGGAGCCTGCTTCGGATTCTGTGTCTCCCCCTCTGTCTGCCCTTCCCCCACTCATGCTCTGTCTCTCTCTGTCTCTGTCTCTCTATCTTAAAAATAAATAAAAACATTAAAAAAAAAAAGTTCCTGCAACGAAGGTCAAAAAAGTTGCTGCCTGTATTCTCCTTTGGGATTTTGGTGCTTCCTGTCTCACATTTAGGTCTTTGATCCATTTTGAACTTATTTTTGTGTATGGTGTCAGAAAGTAGTCCAGTTTCATTCTTCTGCATGTTGCTGTCACTTTTCCCAACTACTATTCGTTGAAGAGACTGTCTTCTTTCCATTGGATATGCATTCCTGCTTTGTCAAAGATTAGTTGACCGTATAGTTGTTAGTTTTTTCTTTCCCCATTGTATCTCTAACACCTAATACTAATGTCTCACAGAATATTCACTCAAAATCTGCTGAATGGATTAATGATTCCAACTCTGTAGACTTGTAAATTTATTCTGTTTTGAGTGCTTTTAACTGTCTGGTTCAATTCCCCAGAGGGAAATGTTTTTCTAGGAATTGATTTTATTTCTAATGTTTGGAATTGGATGGTTCAAATCCTTAGTCTCCCAGGGTCTAGCTGTGATTCCTTCAGGTGAGTGAGAATAGGAATCTCTACTTCAAAAGAATATTGTGAGGATTAAATATAATATATAAAACAGTTACTGTGGTACTGGCATAAGGACAGCCATATAGACTAACAGACAGACAGAGCACCAACAAATAAACCTCACATATCTGGCCAGCTGATTTTTTTTAAAGTGTTTTATGTTTTTTATTTATTTCTGAGAGAAAGAGACAGCGTGAACAGGGGAGGGTCAGAGAGAGAGGGAGACACAGAATCTGAAACAGGCTCCAGCTCCCAGCTAGCTGTCAGTACCGAGCCCAACGCGGGCTCGAACCCGTGAACGAGATCATGACCTGAGCCAAAGTCGAACGCTTAACCGACTGAGCCATCCAGGCGCCCCTTGGACAGGTGGTTTTTAACAAGGGTGCCAAGATTATTCAATGGGGAAAGGACAGTCTGTTCAACAAATGGCACAGAACAAAATGAGTATCCACATGTACAGAATACAGTTGGACTCCTTCTTCACATCATATTAAAAAATCAACACAAGGGGCGCCTGGGTGGCTTAGTCGGTTAAGCGTCCGACTTTCGCTTAGGTCATGATCTCGCGGTTCGTGGGTTCGAGCCCCGCGTTGGGCTCTCTGCTGACTGCCAGCTCAGAGCCTGGAACCTGTTTCAGAGTCTGTGACTCCCTCTCTCTCTGACCCTCCCCTGTTCACGCTGTCTATCTCTCTCTCTCCTAGAAATAAATAAAAATAAAAAAATAAAAAAAAAATCAACACAAACTGGATTAAAGACCTAAAGTTAAGGACAAAAACTATAACACTCTTCGAAGAAAACATAGGGAAAATTCAAGACATTGAATTTGGCAATGATTTCTTGGCTACGATATCAAAAACACATGCAACAACAAAAAATAGATAAACTGAAGTTCATCAGATATAAAACTTTTGTCCATCAAAGGACACTATCAAGAGAGTGATGAGACAATCCACACAATGGGAGGAAACATGAGTGATCTATATGATAAGTGATTAATATCCAGAGTATATAAAGAACTCCTTTAACTCAACAACCAGAAACACCAAACTGATTCAAAAACCGGTGAAGGACTTGAATACACATATCTGCAGAGAAGATCTACAAATGGCCAGTAAACACATGAAAAGATGTTCAACATCATCAGAGAAAAGCAAATCCAAACCCACAAGGAAAAAAAAACCCCACAATGAGGTATCACCTCACACTAGTGAATGACTACTAGAGAACATATTTAAAAAACAAAACAGAAAATAACAAGAATTGGTGAGGAGATAGGAAATTGGAACCCTGGATGCCTGCCTGGCTCAGTTGGTAGTGTGCAACTCTTGATCTTGGGCTTGTAAGTTCAAGCCTCACCCCTGATGTAAAGATTACTTTTATTTTTTTTAAATATTTTTTTAATGTTTTATTTATTTCTGAGAGAGAGACAGCATGAGCAGGGGAGGATCAGAGAGATAAGGAGACACAGAATCCAAAACAGGCTCCAGGCTCTGAGCTGTCAGCACAGAGCCCGACGCGGGGCTTGAACCCACGAACCGCGAGATCATGACCTGAGCCGTAGTCGGACGCTCAACCAACTGAGCCACCCAGGCGCCCCAAGATTACTTTTAAAACATCTTTATAGGGGCGCCTGGGTGGCTTAGTCGGTTAAGCGTCCGACTTTCGCTTAGGTCATGATCTCGCGGTTCGTGGGTTCGAGCCCCGCGTCGGGCTCTGTGCTGACTGCCAGCTCGGAGCCTGGAGCCTGTTTCAGTCTGTGACTCCCTCTCTCTCTGACCCTCCCCTGCTCACGCTGTCTCTCTCTCTCTCTCCTAGAAATAAATAAAACATTAAAAAAATAAAAATAAAAATAAAACATCTTTATATATATATATAAAGATATATTCTTTATATATATATAAAGATAAAATATAAAATATATATATATATAGAGAGAGAGCATTTAAATGCTGGGCATTATACTGGGCATATACTGGTTCAAAAAAACCCAACAACAAAGACCCAACCCCCAAGTAACTAAAAATGTAATGGAGGGAGAAAGGCAAATAAGCCATAAATCAAAAGTTATAGAAATAAACTATTACAGAAGTAAGCTTATGAAGATAAATTCAAGAGAATAGAAGACAAGTTGGTAAAGAGATCAGGGAAGTCATCTTGGAGAACATCCGAATGGAGAGCTGGCACACAGGGAGGTCAAAAGAACAGCACACCCCAGAAGTCATCTGAGGGCATCAAGTGCCTAACCTGGAAAGCATGACTCGGTCACAAAGGGACTTAAATGCCATGCTAGTAGTTTGGACTTTATCTTGAAAACAGAGGGAACCAATTACCTACTTAACGCAGGAAAGTGAAATGATCAAGGCTGCATTTTTGAAGAATCATCCTGATCTAAGGGTGGAGGGACTGAAGGCCAGGCGACACTGATGCAAAACAGTTAAAGAATTGTTATAATTCAGAAGAGTAATGACAGCTGGGACTAGGCTTGTGGCACTTAGTCCTCAAAACAGGGACTAAGTAGATGTAGAGATGGTTGAGTGTGGAGGAGGAATCAATGATCAGGCTTCTGTCTGGCACAACTGAGGGATTACTGCTAACATTTATTGAGTTCTACACGCCAGATACCATGCTGAGTATTTGAAATGCATGAGCTCATTAAATTCTCACCAAAAACCTGTATATTCAATTATTCTCATTTTACAGGGAGAACTAGATTTTATGTTAAGTAACTTGCCAAGATCATGATCAAATCCAGATCTAAGTAAAAAACTACATATGTAAGATAACTGGTACATAGTGGGAGCTCCAACATTTTCCTTTCAATTACTTACACTGAACACATCACTCCATTATTACTTTATCTTGTTAGTATTCAATGAGTTATTATTCTGCAATGTTTGCAGCCAACAGATAGGGAAATTCTCATTTCATCCTCAGTGCACTTCTGAACCCTTTAAAGTACAATGTCAGAGTTACACAACAAAAAGTCCCAATTTTAAATGGGTTCCTTTTTCCAGAGAACCAAACATTATTTGACTCCTAAATTGATTAGGACCAACCTGCCAGAGGAAGTCCAGGGGACATGTAGGAAATGTCACAGATGCCTTATGATCAGAAGAGTACTTATTACATCTCCCACTTTGTAACTGGGTAAATGCCAAATCACCCCTCCTAAACCCAATAGGGACAAAATGATTCAGGAATTTTCTACTTATTGTGTGACCATGAGGTATCTTCTAGCTTCTCAGAACAGAGAGGTCTTTCTCCCTTCCATGATGGCACAAAATGACCAGAATTCAGGCAGCCGGCCGGTTACCCTGTTTCCATGAGGCCTTTCAATGGGCTGTCTGCTAAAACCTCACTGTTCATTGCTCTGGGGGACATACAATGGTCAGGATGAATGACTAGAACAAGCAGAGAGAACTTTAGAGATGAAGGTAATTCCAGATCTTGGCGACCCCTTGACATTTTGGGGGGAGCTCAGAAGCAACTGTAATCTCAGAGGAATGCCACCAAGTAACAGGCCTGGCTCTACGATCACAAACACACCCTTCCATGTTGGCCAAGGCCAGGCCTTTATTCTTTAGCAACAGCAATTGGCAGGAGGTAAAACAATGCCATGGCTCAAAATCACTCAGAGGTGGTATATTAAAGACCAAATTCAGGGACTGAAAAGCAATTCAGAAGTTATCAATGTCTAACTTGAAAATGAGGCTGTACAAAAACAACAAAACTGAGCAGTCTTTAAAGAATTTCTCCAGGGGTGCCTGGGTGGCTCAGTCGGTTGAACCCCAACTTCGGCTCAGGTCATGATCTCACCGTTCATGGGCTCGAGCCCCACATCGGGCTCTGTGCTGACAGCCAGCTCAGAGCCGGGAGCCTATTTCGGATTCTGTGTCTCCCTCTCTCTCTCTCTGGCCCTCCCCTGCTCGCGCTGGCTCTCTCAGAAATAAATAAAACGTTAAAAAAAAAATTTTTTAAAGAATTTCTCCAACCAGTGTTAAGTTTCCAGAGGGTGAGGACCAAACCTGCTCTAAGCTACTTCTATGCTTTATTCCCCACAGGCCTTACTGATGAGGGGAAGATGGTGAAGCCTTGAAAGGCAAGGAACAGTGGCCCCAGCAGATCTTGTGCAGGCCTGCCTAGTCAGTAAGTATGGTAATTGTGAAAGGGAGAAAAGACTAAAATTAAGACTATAGAAATGTGATTTCATGCTGCTATACCACAAGGGGGCAATGTTTGAACACCAGTAATCTGGAGAAGCAGGGGACTGCTTTCCTTCCTTTTTAAACCCCCATAGAGGGCTGGAGACTGGGTGAGAAGTGGGCTAGCTGCTCCACCCACCTACTGGGTTTCTCCTATAGGGGTTGGCACCAACTCTCATTCTAGTAGCAGCATGGCTATGGGGGACCAAGGCCAAAGAAAACAGACAGCAGGAAAGGATGCAGAGCAGCTAGTCTTCCTACAGTGATCACATACCCAAGAATGTGAGGTGAACAGAAGTGGGAGTGATAGTGGAGATCTCTGCCTGGAAACTATGAGTAGTGTAGGGTAGTGGTTCTCCAACTTTAGCAGGCATCAGAATCACCTGCAGGGCTTGTTAAAAATAGATTACTGAGGAAAAAAAAATAGATTACTAAGCTCTAACCCCAATTTCCAATTCACAAAGTCTAAAGACAATCTGTTGATCCAAAGACCACACTTGGAGAATCCCTGCTGTAGATATTTCTGGCTCTATGCCCTTATACCTCTTAACACTCTCTCTCTTTTCTACCATCCACCTACTGCTTTAATTTTTCTCCACTATCCCTTCACTAGCCTCCTTTAGAAAAACTAGGGGAAAGACAGAAACAGGAGTGTATGTTAGATTTATCTTAAGGATTCCTCTGGGCAAGGATTCCACACTCTAGTCTGGTGGATGGGTGTTTCAGTAGCAAAATTTATTCCAAATATGTACACGCTTCCTCTAATAGTTGGGAAGAAGGGACAGTTCAGTGAAGAGTAACAGGTGCTTTTCCAATAATAAGGTCTTGATTTGGGTTTTATAAGAATTGGGTAGGAAATTATAGATCTATTTCTCCACATTTCAGAAAAGCTCATCTCTCCTAGATTACTTAAAAATTTATTATAGCTAAACATACACAAGTTTGCCATTTTAACCATTTAAGTGTACAGTTCAGTGGCATGAAGTACATTCACATTGTTGTGTAAGTATCACCACCATCTGTCTCTGGAACTTTTCCAGCATCCCCATCTGAAACTCTGTACCCATTAAACAATAATTCCCTGTTCCCCACTCCCAACCAGCCCTTGGTTAGCACCATTCTACTTTTAGACTACTTTTTGACTCAGTTTCTCTTTCACTTGATAAAAGAGAGGGTCCACTGTTAACTATGGGATTGCTTCTATATAGGCAGGTCTTCTTGCGTATATGTGATTGAGTTTATTATTATAAAAAAAAGGTAAGAACAAATGGGCTTTGAGATAGGAAGGGGACAGCTGGATAGGGAGCTTCATACTGGGCCTACTACCCACAGGCCTCTGCAGCCTTGCCATGGGTCCGCCCTATTCTTTCGCATCAAGAAGTTGATCTTGCGAGCCATTTCCATGTTGTAGATCCGCCGGCAGGTTTCATAGCTTTCCCTCTGTCGTCGGCGACAAGGCTTTTCATAGTACCGCCGTCGCTTAATGTCCTCAATGAGCCCATCCATGGTGAGGATTCTGTATGAGAGCAGGCAGAGGAGTTAGAAACCTGGGTTCATTCGAATTTCACAGATGGCCAGAAGCCAACCGACCAAGCCAAATTTGTGGGGAATAAAAAAGTAATTAATTACTTAGTCCTTGCTTTTGGGGAATTTATGGTCAGGGTCATGTTCTCAACCTTTTTTTCACCTGAGGGATGTGACATAGTCCCTGTAAGAACAGTGGCTCTGGGGGCACCTGGGTAGCCCAGTGAGTTAAGGAGCAGACTCCTGGTTTCAGCTCAGGTCATGATCTCATGGTTTGATGGTTTGTGAGTTTGAACCCTATAGCAGGATAACAGTGCGGAACCTTGCTTGGGATTCTTTTTCTCCCTCTCTGTCTGACTCCTCCCCACTCACATTCTCTCTCTCTCAAAATAAATTAACTTAAAAAAAAGAAAAAGAAAAAGTTAAAGAACAGTGGCTCTTTATGACAATAATTCCCAACCAAGGGATAATTTCAGAATCTTCAGACAGGGTAAGTCCTTTGTAGCTGGAAAAACAAATCACAAGGTGTGACTCCTACTTGGCCATCCCATCCTATTGTTAACTGGTACAGCTGAAGTCTGGAGGCCTCCTATCGTGGGGCTACTTAAGGAACGAAGAGGCTCAATGATAACATCAGTGATACAAATGGCAACACTAAGTAACAGCTTTACTCATGTCCTACCTACCAGTGCTCCAACCACACTACATTACTGCCTGCTCCCTGAACATACTCTGATACCAAGTCTTTAGTCATGCTGAGTTCTCAGCTTAGAATTCCACCCTTACTTCCACCTGCCAGCCTTCTAAAATGTTTTTTCAATGTTTATTTTTGAGAGAGAGCGCGCCCATGAGCGTGCATGAATGAGGGAAGGACAGAGAGAGGGAGACACAGAATCTGAAACAGGCTCCAGGTTCCATGCTGTCAGCACAGAGCCCGACATGGGGCTCGAACCCACAGACCGTGAGATGATCTGAGCCGAAGTCGGATGCTTAACCGACTGAGCCACCCAGGCGCCTCCAGTTGCCAACCTTCTCAGTGAAATTTTCCTCATCTTTTTCATGCCAAACCTACATGCCACCTCTCCAAAAAGGTTTCTCATCTTCTTAGAGAATATCATTTATTTTATTATATACCTATTTAGCAGTATTTCATTCTACCATTTATTCATACAAACATCTCCCTCATTAGACTGTCAATCTCTGAAGATAGATTTTGTTTTATTAGTAAGACAATGTTTTATTAATCTTTAAGGGTCCATAAAATCGAGCTCAGTCTGCTTTCTGCAGCCCACCCAATTCCTTCCAATGCAGCTCCTCTTGTTGGATTGAAAACATATCTAACTCAAGCCCCCACCCCCACCCTGTTCTCCCACAAAGACACTGAGCTTATTCCATAAACTGCGCACCCCTGGGCCCGAGAGCTGTGGCTCTCGCATCTGTAACTTGTTGCTTCCTCTCAACCCATCACCAATTGGTCCCAGGGAGCTCTGGAGGCACCTGCCGGTGTTGTCCTCCGTTCCCGGCACTGTTTACATGGCCCCCTTCCTGCTCGCCCTGGCCTTTCATCACAGGTAAAAAGTCAGTCACAAACACAATCAGAGATAAGGGGGTTAAGTGAAAGTGGGGGATGGGGGGGCGGTAGAGGAAAAAGGAAATCAAAATAAGAGAAACCACCAACTACTTCTGCCCAGCAGGAAACCTTATTTTTTGCTACTGTGTTATACCACAAAGCCCAAGATAACAACAGATTAAAACATGAACTTGAAAATATGTCAGCTTTGGGTAAATTACCAATGTGAATAGACCTGTGCACCACTGTACTATGGGATTCTCTCCCAGGCTCCTGTTGTTGAATATCAAGAGTGATTTATAGGCTACTAGAAAATCCTATTTGTATAGTCAGTTTGTCTAGATGTTAGTAGAAGGGAAATGTGAGGCAAGGGAATGGCTGCAAATGCCCAGAGGCAGGAGAAGCAGATAACTCAGGTTCTACTGGAAACGTACATCATGCCCAGAATCATGTAGATCCAAACATTTGAATCGTAGGGCACCAAGACCAAAAGACTCCATATCCTAGCCCACAAAGGGCCTTCTTTGCTGGCTTCCTTCCTCAATTTACTCTTAACGGTTGGCATCCCTCCAGATTCTTACTGAAAACCTCTGTCTTTCTGGCTGTTTGTGACCTCCTTAACCTTTCCCAGTGAGCCCTGGTGCACAATGGAGTCATCCCCTAAAAGGTTTTTTTAAAAAGTACTGAATCGGGGCACCTGGGTGGCTCAGTCAGTTTAGCATCCGACTTCAGCTCACATCATTATCTCACAGTTCGGAGGTTCGAGCCCCATGTTAGTCTCTGTGCTGGCAGCTCAGAACCTGGAGCCGGTTTCAGTTTCTGTATTTCCCTCTCTCTCTGACCCTCCCCTGCTGACGCTGTCTCTCTCTCAGAAATAAAACATTAAAAAAATTAAAAAACTAAAAAGTACTGATTCTTGGGCACCATTCCTCAGATTTTTTAAAATGCTTTTATTATTTATTTTTGAGAGAAAGAGAGAGAGAGAGAGACAGAGCATGAGCAGGGTAGGGCAAAGAGAGAGGGAGACACGAGATCTGAAGCAGGTTCCAGGGTCTGTCAGTACAGAGCCTGACGCGGGGCTCAAACTCACAAAACCATGGGATCATGACCTTAGCTGAAATCTGATAGGCAACTAACTGAGCCACCCAGGTGCCCCCAGAGATTCTGATTTAATTGGTGTAGATTGGGGTTATGCATTGGAAATGTTCTGAAAGCCTGCCAGGTAATTCTAATGTGAAGCCTCCACTGATGCAGACGCTGTTGACTTTTTAATTCTAGACCCAAACTTACCTTAGAGCTAGACTGTTATTTCCAATTGCCTCAAAACCTACACAGACCAAAGCTACGGTCTCCTAAAATCTGTAGTGTTAATGACATCACCAGTTAGTCAAGCTAAAAATCTCACCATGTTCCTGGACTAGGCCTTCTTTTTACTTCCTACATCCACAGTTACCATAGCCTATAAATCCTATAACCTAAAATAGTTCTTAGATTTCTTCCTTCTCTCCTTTCCTATGGCCACAGCTCTAACTATTGCCCTTATCATCTTGTGCCTGGACTACAGAACTAAGCTTCTAACTGGTCATTTAATCAATTTTCATGGAATCCCAAATTGGCACCAAACACTGTGTCAAATGCTAAGGATAGAAAACAAACGTGGAGATGGTTCCCTACCCCTACAGTCTAGCAGAGAAGACAATTACACAAGATACAATAATGTGATCACTTCTTCCCTCTGTCCCCAAAGCATAGGGGTCCTCAACTTTAACAGTCGGCAATCACACGGGAAACTCCCACAACAGACTGCTGTGTCACCTCTAGTTCCTGATTCCATAGGTCTAGGGCAGGGCCCAAGAATTTGCATTCTAGTAGGTTCCCAGGTGATGGATGCTTCTGCTAATGGTCTGGGGAGAACCAATGCCAGATCACAGTTAATGCCTCTTTTAAAGAACTGATCAGACAGGATTATATTTAACCATGCTCTATATTTTCAATTTTTATTTATTTTGTAAGTTTTTAAAAAATTTTGTTATCAAGTAATCTTGACACCCAATGTAGGGCTTGAACTCACAGCCGAGATCAAAAGTCACATGCTCCTCCAACTGAACCAGCCAAGCACCCGTCTTTCTAATTAATTAAAAAATAAAAATAAAGGGGCGCCTGGGTGGCTTAGTCGGTTAAGCGTCCGACTTTCGCTTAGGTCATGATCTCGCGGTTCGTGGGTTGGAGCCCCGCGTCGGGCTCTGTGCTGACTGCCAGCTCAGAGCCTGGAGCCTGTTTCAGAGTCTGTGGCACCCTCTCTCTCTGACCCTCCCCTGCTCACGCTGTCTCTCTCTCTCTCTCCTAGAAATAAATAAAAATATTTAAAAAATAATAATAATAAAAATAAAAATAAAAAATATTTTTAATGTTTTATTTATTTCTGAGAGAGAAACTGAGCAGGGGAGGGCCAGAGAGAGAGGGAGACAGAGAATCCGAAATAGGCCCCAGGCTCCGAGCCGGCAGTCAGCACAGAGCCCGATGTGGGGCTCAAAACCACGAACCATGAGATCATGACCTGAGCTGAAGTTGGATGCACAACTAAGCCACCCAGGCGCCCCCCAAAATAAAATATTTTAAATGTTTATTTTTGAGAGAGCAAGATACAGATCATGAACGGGGGAGGGGCAGAGAGAGGGAGACACAATCTGAAGCAGGCTCCAAGCTCCGAGCCGGCAGTCAGCACAGAGCCCGACATGGGGCTCAAACTCACGAGACAGTGACTCTTGATCTCACCCCAGGTCATGATCTCACGGTTTGTCAGTTCGAGCCCCACGTGGGACTCAGCATTGAGAGTGCAAAGACTGCTCAGGCTTCTCTCTCTTTCTCTATCCCCGTGCCCCACATGTTGTGCACATGTTCTCTCAGAATAAACTAACTTTAAAAAAAAAAAAAGAATCCTCTGGGTGACTGACAAATGTCCACAGCTCAAGGGATTAAGCACGTGTATAATAGCCTAGAAAGCCTCAATAACATTACCGTTCCTAGGATGTAACATTACAGTTTAGATAGCATTTTCACATCCATGATCCTAATACAATCCTATAAAATTAAGCAGATAATGTCATCTTCAGGCAACAGAAGTTGAGAGAGACTGACCTGCCCATGATCACAAAATGGAGCTAGAAGTAGAGTCCAGATCTTAAGTGCAATGTTCTACAACAGCTTTCTGTTCTCAAACAAAACCCACCAAGGTTCAGGAGACAAATTATTGTGGGGCCTACAGGCAAAGGAGACCATGTGGAAGGAAAGGGCTGGGTGAGGCTCCTTAATTAGAATAAAAGGACGGAAGCCAGGAAGACACGGCACACTGAGGGAAAGGGATGGCCCAGCATCTAAGCAGGGACTTCCATCTAGATCTTGTTTACTGTCTAATGAAGGCCATTTTTTGGACTGGTCTAGTATACTAGAGAAACAACAGAAAAAAGTCTCAGGGGGAAAAAAAAAGATCAGATATAAATTATAAAAAGGACACAGAGACTGAGTTTGAGGAGAGATGATTAAAAAAACAGGGACCATCAGCCAGTTAAGCGACCAACTTTGGCTCAGGTCATGATCTCACAGTTAATGAGTTTGAGCCCCGTGTTGGGTGGGCTCTGTGCTGACACCTTGGAGCCTGCTTCAGATTCTGTGTCTCCCTCTCTCTCTGCCCCTCCCCCACTCACACACTCTCTCTCTCTCTCTCAAAAAGATAAATTAACTAAAAAAAACAAAAACAACAACAACAAACAACAACCCAGGGACCCCAGGGGTGCCTGGGTGGCTCAGCTGATTGAGTCCCTGACTTGGGCTCAGTTAACCATCTCGCAATTCGGGGGTTCAGGCTCCATGTCGGGCTCTGTGCTGACAACTTGGAGCTTGGAGCCTGCTTCAGATTCTGTCTCCTCTCTCTGCCCTTCCCCTGCTTGTGTTCTGACTCTCTCTCAAGAATAAGTAAACATTAAAACAAACAAACAAAAAATCCAGGGGCCTCAGATATGACTTTACTGGAAGAAAATTCTATTGAAATGACAAAGACAGTGTAAAAGCAGGAGGACAGAAATCTGCAAGAGGCGGAGAGAGACACATAATCAGGTATCCTACTGGAGTTTCAAAGGGTTTGAAACAGAAGTGATCATCTTACCAAGTAAATGCCTATGTGGTCAGGTAAAAAAGATAAGAAAAAAGTAACAGAAGGATCTAAAAGTGGAGGAAGGGAGAAAATGAAAAAATCACGGTCCCCCACAAAATGATAACAGCATTGCCAAGCAGTATTCCCTGGATGGTTCTAACTACTCTAGCTAACTCTTACCCTGATATTTCCAGTTATCTTAAAAAAGCATAGATCACCATCAAAAGCTCCAGAGTCCCTACAGTAGGGGCATCTACTCATTATTTAAAAAATGAGTGTGAGCAGGGGAGGGACAGAGAGAGGAGGAGACACAGAATCCGAAGCAGGCCCCAGGCTCTGAGCTGTCAGCACAGAGCCCAACACGGGGCTCAAACCCACAAACTGCGAGATCATGACCTGAGCTGAAGTCAGACGCCCAACCAACCAAGCCACCCAGGCGCCCCTACTTAACTCATTATTAATAAAAAGGGACATAGGAAGAGTTCTGTCAAACTCATAAAGTAAACAGAAAGGGTGTTACTGATGAGGATGTTACTTCTGCTTCCAAAGGTAGTTCAAGGACTAGCAGGCCAAAAGCTTTAAAGAGATCAGCTGAGAGTTCAGGCACCTGGCAACCTAACACTGAAGGAGAAATCAACTGCCAATTTTAGTGGAATTCATCAGATTATGTAAAAGTAGCTGAGCTGCCTGGGCTGGGGGAGGCTGGGAGCAGCAAACTCACATGTCAGTGCAGCCGGCCCACGTCAGGATAACGTGTAGGTGCGAGGACTCAATGGGCCCAGAAGCTTCCTGGCATACCAGGAGTAGGGGCTAACTGGGCACACTCCAGTGTGCTTGCCTTTCCTTGACTCAGGGAGAGCCAGCTGATCATGTGGGGCTTCCTAGCAACCCCCACTCCATCTCCTCATCCCAGAGCTTATTTTGTGGTGGCCTTGCTGGGCGGACACACAGGCTGTTTCCTGTGTAAGCCTACCTTTATGCTCCAAGCACGCCACAGCTTTCACCGCCTCCCTCTCATCTCATCTGGGGTCTCCTACCTACTGTTGTAATTCGACCACAGAACATACAACGAATTTTTAGACTACCAAACATCAGAAAGCTGAGAGAGAAGAAGCCTGGGATGTAAGGCAGATACACAGAAAAGGTGGCCAGAGAGAGGACATTACGAAAAAGCAGGAAAAAAAAAAAGTGCACCCAAAACCACTGTGTTTGACAGACAGAAGACTGGGATACTCCAGAACCCGCTGGCTCACGTTTTCATGCTTTAAAGTCCTTGCCTGGGGACGCCTGGGTGGCTCAGTTGGTTAGGCATCTGACTTCAGCTCAGGCCACACAATCTCACGGTTCGGGAGTTTGAGCCCCATGTCAGGCTCTGTGCTGACAGTGTGGAGCCTGGAGCCTGCATCAGATTCTGTGTCTCCCTCTCTCTCTGATCCTCCCCCACTCATGTTCTCTCTCTCTCAAAAATAAAGATTAAAAAAAAAAAAAAAAGTCCTTGCCCAGAAAACTGTTCTAAGAAAAAGATATTTGTTCATTTTCCACCTGAAGCTAAAATACAATTTATGGTATATATATCTAACACTCCAAGATTAAAAGGAATAGAAATGTGGCTTCCTAAAGACTGAATGCAAATTGACAAAATAAGTATCTTCTCCAAAGACTATTAAAATCACTACTGTAGGGGTGCCTGGGTGACTCAGCTGGTTAAGCCTCCAACTCTGGCTCAGATCTCGTAGTTCATGAGTTCAAGCATCGTATCAGGCTCACTGTTGTCAACGTGGAGCCTGCTTCGTGTCCTCTCTCTGCCCCTCCCCTACTCACACTCTCTCAAAAAGAAACATTTTTTAAAATATACACATCCCTTAAAAGAAAAAAAGTTGCTACTGTAAAACTTGCCCCAACCCAGCATCTTCCACCCAGGTGTATGAACTGCCATTCACCTACAAAAAGAGAATCTTTTAATTTTTTTTTAATGTTTTATTTTTTTTAGGAGAAAGAGAGAGAGAGAGTGTGAGCAGAGGAGGGTCAGAGAGAGAGGGAGTCACAGACTGAAACAGGCTCCAGGCTCTGAGCTGGCAGTCAGCACAGAGCCCGACGCGGGGCTCAAACCCACGAACCGCGAGATTATGACGTAGGCGAAAGTCGGACGCTTAACCGACTAAGCCACCCAGGCGCCCCAGCACAAAAAGAGAATCTTAAAGACAGGCGCCTCGTGGCTCAGTGGGTTAAGCATTGGACTTCAGCTCAGGTCACGATCTTGTGGTTCATGAGTTCGAGCCTTACATCAGGCTCTGTGCTGACTGCTCGGAGCCTGGAGCCTGCTGCGGATTTCTGTGTCTCCTCTCTCTGCCCCTCACCTGCTCATACTCTGTGTCTCTCTCCCTCTTTCTCAAAAAAAAAAAAAAGAAGAAGAAAAAAGGGACAGATGGAAATGAAAACAGATTTGTAAAGCAAACTCTCAATGATTCAAAATAAACAAATCACCACAAAGCAAAACCCGAAGAGTAAAAATTTCCTTACAATGACTTCCAACTTTGGTAACAGCAAACACATAATGCCTACCTAGGCTTTAAGTTTGTTTATTTATTTTAAGAGAGAGTGTGTGAGAGCAAGCAGGGGAGGGACAGAGGAGGGAGAGAGAGAGTCCCAAGCAGACTCCGTGCTGTCAACACAGAGCCCAAGGCGGGGCTCAATCATCAAGAGTCGGATGCTTAACTGACTGAGCCACCTAGGCACCCCCAAAGCAGCTAATTTCTTTAAAAAGTCAAATTTTTTGCTTTTGTGTTATTTGCACTTTAGGAACAGCAGAGGTTAGGAGAGCTAAAGTTGAGCCTTTGGAAATCTGTTTTACCATCAAGTAACAGCTGCCCTTTGACATCCTTCAATGATATAAACATCTCAATCGCCCTGGCTAACAGACCAATCTAAATCTACCAAAATAAATCGCAGACTTACAGAGAAAGGTCAGAAAAAGGGTGAAGGAATCTGTAAGACTTTTCCCAAAGTCAGCATTTCATCTCACTAGTTAATTCACTACTGAGTCTATAAAGACATTCATTTTGTGCTTCTACTTTAAGGGCAGAAATAAATAAGGTCAATATATGAGGTCATTAGACATCTCGACCCTCTCACAGACGTGCTACTAGGTCTAAAACAGGAAAGAGCTGGGAAAGAGCAGCCACGGGAAAAAAAAAAGTAATATAGGGCATCTTACCATCCAGTACTTAATGGAGTGCCTTTAGGAAACAGCTCTGCCCAGGGACAGGACTGAGTACGCACAAACACAGAATGGAGTAGTGGGGCTGACCTAAGACCAGAGCCTATTAAAAGCCGCACCACCCATCTTAAGCCTGCAAATTCTTCTCAATTACACAGCTTGACAGCAGCTTCGTCCTCATTTACTACGCCCTCCAACCTTCCACACCTGAAACTCTTTGCTAAGAACTAGATCATCTTTCATTTACCCTCTCTCAGTCCCCCAAAACCCCACTAATAAACCCAATCAAATAAAGATTCTTTAACTGGAAAATGACTGCAATAGGTGTTTATTTTTCCAGAGGAAGTAGTAAACAATCTAGTGACATAAAGAACCCTGCATGAAAAAGGTGTATTTTGCACTCCTCTCTACCACTTGATAACTGTGGTACTCAAGGAACATAATTTAAATGTCCTAACCTTCCCTTACTTGTGAAATAAAGCCACCTTACTGGCTTTACGGCAGAAGCCCAACTCATATAATCACTTAAGATCTCCTTCATACAATTTTTTTACTTACTTGATTTTATTAGCTTTTAAGTTGATTTATTTGAGAGAGAGAATGTGAGCAGGGGAAGGGCAGAGAGGGGCAGAGAGGGGCAGAGAGAGACAGAGAGAGAGAGGGAGAGAGAGGATCCCAAGCAGGCTCCACACTGTCAGTTAGGAGCCCGGCTCTGGACTCGAACCCACAAACAGTGAGATCATGACCTGAGCCGAAACCAAGAGCCAGATCCTTAATCAACAGAGCCACCCAGGCTTCCCCATAAAATTCTTTGATAATTCAACTCAACAAGCACTTGTTTCTCCCAACTGTTTCACACTGGGGAGAGAAAATGACGAAGCAAGTCAGAAAGTCAAAAGCCTGACAACCAATGACAAGGGAAGACTAAGGAACTATTGCTTTGAGTATGATGGTAAGACATTCTTCATTAACAGCCATTCTAAATCTCTGATGTACATTCAAAATCTATCAATACAGCTCCTCTACACCCAGTTCATTTTCACTTGTATGTTTCTGATTAGGCTGTAACCTTCCTCTAAACTGTAACACTTTTCCGTTAACTTCCTTGCTTCTCCAAGATCTCAAACCTGAATTCGTCTTTCCATTAGCCTTGTCCTACGCCAATCCCTCCCTCGGCTTTCTATTTATCATGCACTACATTCCTGCCTCCCAACTACTTTATATCTTCATTTTCCGTTTGGGTGCCTTAAGTCTTGGGGAGAGCATTCAGGCTATGTATAAACAAACTTCAGGGGTGCCTGGGTGCTCAGTCGGTTAAGTGTCAGGCTTCGGCTCAGGTCATGATCTCATGGTTCGTGGGTTCGAGCCCTACATCGGGCTCTGTGCTGACACCTAGCTCAGAACCTGGAACCTGTTTCAGATTCTGCGACTCCCTCTTTCTCTGACCCTCCCCTGCTCATGCTGTCTCTCTCAGAAATATTAAAAAAATTTTTTTTAAATAAAAAATAAAAACAAACTTCATACAGTTAGGTTTTGGGAGAAACTCCATCTTTACAATAAAAAAAACTAAAGGGCTGAAAAGGGAGAAAATAACCATGGTACCTCCCAAGAGAGCTGGTCGAGGCATGATTCTGGTTACCTGTTTAGAGTCCTGTATGCCCCTTCCACGTTTCCTTCCTGTACCATCACAGTCCTGGCAATGAACTTCAGATGTCTTGCCATGACCTTGGGATTTAAATCTTCAATCTAAAGGGTAATGTTGAAAGGGAGAGGAAAGCACAGAAACCAGGTTAAAAAAAAAAAAAAGAAAGAAAGAAAAGAAACACAGCAGCATGCCCACTGTCCCGCGTGGCTTACTCAGGCTCTGGAAAAACAACATCCTTCTCCAGGGACAAGGACACTGGGCACGTGGAGGTCTTCCTATCTAGAGAGCATACGTGAATCATTATAAAGACTGCCCGGTCCTCTCTGCCAATATACCCTAGCCTACGTAAGAAGTGGCGGCAGGGGGTCACCACAAAGGCGTCGCGGCGGGGCACGGGAGGACCGGGAGCCGCGGCGCACCTCCACGAATCGTTCTCCGCCCCAGGAGCGTCTGGGGTGAGAGCTGGCAACGCAGGCTTCCTCGGCCTTTAGAAAGAGCTACAACCCCGCGCAGGTGCCCCCCGCGCAGGTGCCCCCCGCGCCATCCCCGCCCCGCTCTCCACAGGCCGGACCACGGCTCCTCACCCCACGACCTCCGGAACCTGCCGCGGGGCGCCTCTGTGGCGGCCGGAAGCGGAAATACGTCATCTCCCGCGCCGCGCAAAGAAGTCCCAGCTGGAAAGAGGGGCGGGGAAAGCAGAACCGAACACCTGTGTGGAAACCATGGCAACATTGTTTCCGGCGGAGTGGACCGCTTCCCCTCACGCCTCCGCCCCGGATTCTACACCTGACAGAGCACTGTGCTCGTGGCCTTGAAGTCCCCGCAAACCTGGTTCCTCGGCGGCTCCGCCCTCCGTGTTTGAGGTGAGCGCCATTCCGTGCCCCTAAATCCTATCCAGCCTGTCCTAGATATGTAAGCCATTTCTTTTTCTGGAAGAAAAATGAGAGAAGTAGGCAAAACTTCCTGAGCACGCTTCCTGTTTTCTCAAAGGACACAGATTCTGGACACAGATTCTTTGAGATCTGCGCTCCGGAAGAAAAAAACCAGCTTCAAACCCCTCATCCGTTTAAAAACTAAGGAGAAGAAATGAACAAACCATGTGTTTCCTATGATGCGTTTCTGCCCAGGCGTTTCACTAAATAAACTTACGAAATGAAGAATCGGGAAACACCTGCAGGTTTTAGAATCGAAGACTTTTTTTTTTTTTTTTTTTAAGATTTTATTCTTAAGCCATCTCCACATTTAGCGTGGGGTTGGAACCCACAACCCCGGGATAGAGTCGCATGTTCCATGGACTGAGCCTGCCAAGTGCCCTGAATTGGGGGCGCCTGGGTGGCGCAGTCGGTTAAGCGTCCGATTTCGGCTCAGGTCATGATCTCACGGTTCGTGGGGGTTCGAGCCCCCCGTCGGGCTCTGTGCTGACAGGTAGCCTGGAGCCCGTTTCAGATTCCGTGTCTCCTTTTCTCTCTGACCCTTCCTGCTCACGCTGTATCGCTCTCGCTCGCTCTCTCTCAGAAATTAAAAAAAAAAAAAAATTGAAAAAAAGAAAGTCATTAAATAAAAATGCCCTGAATTGAAGACCCTTTTATGTTGACTTCTGTCCCTTTGCCTCCAAGTGAGACCTAGTAGAAACATCTCCTTTATTTCTTCTTCCCTGTGGAAACAGCTTTTATTTTATTTGTATGTTACTCCTACATATCCATGTGCGGTTATTCGTATAAATTCAGATCTAGGGGCTACTGGAAAACAGTCGGGAAAGGCTCAAAAAAAGAAAGGTACGTAAGCGGCTACTTGTGTAATAAGGTTTCTTGCGTACTTCCCCTACAACACATAGGCGTGCGCCTGTACACACACAGTTGCACCTTCATCAGTTACACTAATAGAACTCCCAAAAGACAAAAGCCTCGTTCAAACGAAGCGAGGTTCAAACCAAAATAGAGCTAGACTGGGACATCATTATGCTTATTAATAAACATTTAGTCTACATCTACTCTGTTAGGTGTTTTTGATACCATTCCAGTACCTCTTGGACAACCGGAACATAGTATGGTAGACATGAAAGTTAAATAGTAAAACAAACTAACCACTTATTTAGCTCAGGAAAAAATAAATAAATAGTAAAACAAACTAGCATATTATAAGTGCAAAATAAATTCTATAGGCAACAGGATTTGAAGTGAGGAGATCTGATTTCTTTCCAAATTCTGGTACTCACATGTCCTGCCGCTTAAACCATTAGTTTCCAATGTATTGTCTATAAGTCAATCCGGTTCCACTCATTTTTGTAAATACAACTTTATTGGAACACCGTTGTGCTCATTAGTTTACATATTAGATATGGCTGCTTTGGGTTACAATGGCAGATTTGGGTAGTTGGAACAGAGCCTAAAGCATTTACTAGCAGATTGGCTCTTGCTGACTCCTAGCTTTTCTTTTTTAAGCTTACTTATTTTGAGAGAGACAGAGGCAGTGTGAGCGGAAGAAGGGCAGAGAAAGAGAGAGAATCCCAAGCAGGCTCCAAGCTGTCAGTGCAGTGTCAGTGCTCTAACCCACAAAACCATCAGACCATGACAAAAACCCAGAGTCAGACGCTTAAGTGGCTGAGCCACCCAGGTACCCCGACTCTTAAATGCTCAGTCTCTTTTGTCAACTATGCTAATATCTGCCCTCAATCACACAAAATTTGTCATGGGACTCAAATGAGATAAAATATAAAATTCTTTCTAAAATAAAGAGGGAAATAACATTTTTGAGAATCTGCTATATACCAAACCTCGTATGGGCACTTTAAGTGCATGATCTCATTTGAGGGAGTAAAGGGCCAAAGACAGCCATGTTTATTGGAGAGAATTGTTGGGAGAAGGTCTTGAGTGGGTCATTTAAAGAATGTAGGGTTGGGGCACCTGGGTGGCTCAGTTATAATCACATGTCCACCCTTCAAATTTAGATGTGAATTTATATTTATTAAACAAACCTTGGGGTGCCTGGGTGGCTCAGTCGGTTAAGTGTCCACCTTCGGCTCAGGGCATGATCTCACGGTTTGTGGTTTTGAGCCCCATGTCGGTCTCTGTTCTGATAGCTAGCTCAGAGCCTGGAGCCTGTCTTTGGATTCTGTGTCTCCTTGTCTTTCTGTCCCTCTCCTGCTCACGCTGTCTCTCTCTCTCTCTCTCTCTCTCTCTCTCTGTCTCTCAAAAATAAATAAAACATTAAAAAAAAATGGTAGGGTTTAGAAGCAAGAAAGGCCGGGCAAGGTGAACAGCATGAATTAGAGTTTAGAGCTAAAAAAGTCTTACAGTGTTCAAGGGCAAATAGAAAAGTAAACAAAGGGATCAATTAGGGGAGCAGAAGGAGAAACAAAAGACTTTGACTAAAGGCTTTGAACTTTCTTCTCCAAGCACTGAGGAACCATTGAAGGATTTGAATAGGAAATAACATTCAAGACATTCTTCTATAAAAAGGAATCTGGGTAAGGAAGAAGGGGTTAGAGGTAAGAGAGACTATTGCTATAGTTAAAGCTTAGGCCAAAGATGTCGCAATGAAATGGATAGGAAAAAATAGATTTTAAGAGACATTCCAAGGAGCGCCTGGGTGGCTTAGTCGGTTAAGTGTCTGACTCTTGATTTCAGCTCAGGTCATGATGTCATGGTTCCTAATTTCAGGCCCAGCATCAGGCTCTGTGCTGACAGCATGGAGCCTGCTTGGGATTCTCCCTCCCCAGCCCCTCTCTCCCTTGGGTGCATGCATGTGCGCGCTCTCTCTCTCTGTTAAAATAAATAAACCTTTTTTAAAGAGAGAGGCATTCCAAATACAGAATAAAAAGCATTTGGTGATGGGGCACCTAGGTGGCTCATTTGACTAAGTTTCTGATTCTTGATTTCGGCTCAGGTCATGATCTCAGGGTTGGTGAGTTCAGTGCAGTTGGATTCTCTCCCCCTTTCTCTGCCCCTCCCCCACTCACACTTGCACTCTCTCTCTTTCAAAATAAATATTAAAGCTTTTTATATGTTTTGTTTATTTCTGAGAGAGAGAGAGAGAGAGAGCGTGAGCAGGGGAGGGTCAGAGAGAGAGGGAGACACAGAATCTGAAACAGGCTCCAGGCTCTGAGTTAGCTGTCAGCACAGAGCCCGACGCGGGGCTCAAACCCACGAACCGTGAGATCATGACCTGAGCCGAAGTCAGCCGTTTAACCGACTAAGCCACCTAGGTGTCCCAAAATAAATAAATATTTAAATTTTTTAAAATATTTTTATTTATTTCTAGGCGAGAGAGAGAGACAGCACGAGCAGGGGAGGGTCAGAGAGAGAGGGAGACACAGACTCTGAAACAGGCTTCAGGCTCTGAGCTGGCAGTCAGCACAGAGCCCGACGCAGGGCCCGAACCCACGAACCCACGAACCACAAGATTATGACCTAAGCAAAAGTCGGACGCTTAAATGACTAAACTACCCAGGCGCCCCAATAAATAAATACTTTAAAGAAGGATATGTTGACAGAGTGGCACCAAGTTTTAAGTTTAGTTATCTAGAAAAACAATGGTAGCATAGATACTGCTAATAGAAGAAGAGTATAAAAAGGCAGAACAGGACATCTTTAAAGGGAAGACAGTATTTTGATTGGTGACCACTGGAAAAAGCACCAGACTGGAAACTCAGAATCCTGTACCACACATTGTGCGGTCCTGTACAAGCCACCTAAGTTTCCTTGTATAAAAAGTGAGGGGTTGAGTGATACCTGTTGGTTCTAAAATGCTGAAATTATCAATAATATTGAGGTGTTAATAACATGTAAACAGAACTGTTCAGCAGAAATGTAGACGTTCAGTATGTCCTCTGTGGGAAATATTGGGACTAGAGACGGGGCTTCAGGAGTCTTCAAAGTTGAGGCAATAATTAAAGCCATGGAAGATGAAACCTTTACATGAAAGTATGTAGTCAGAGAAAAGAATCAAGGACTTAACCTGAGTGAACACCCACATTCTAGAGCTGGCAGAAGAGATATGGGAGTAGCTGCCAGGTAGGTAAGAGGAGCATTAGGATGGTGTCCCGCCATGGAACCCAGGGGCGAGGAGTTTCAGGAGGCAGCCTCAGGAGTGCCTGATGCTGTTAGTGCGGGCGGCGCACAGCCACTGAAGGACCCTGGATCTAGCTATGGATTTGATGGAAACTACCTTAGAATTCCTGGTTCTGTGAGATCCTTGATGACTCTGGAAGGGGCACTAGAGTAGTAGTAGCTAAGCTGAGGAGGCTAAGGAGAGATTAATTTTTTTTAATGTTTGTTTATTTTTGAGAGAGAAAGAGTGTGAGTGGGGGAGAGACAGAGATAGAGAGGGAGACACAGAATCTGAAGCAGGCTCCAGGCTCTGAGCTGTCAGCACAGAGCCCAATGCGGGGCTCGATCCCACCAACCATGAGATCATGACCCGAGCTGAAGTTGGATGCTTTACTGACTGAGCCACCCAGGAGCCCCAGGAGTCAGAAAGATTGGACTGTCAAAAATATGAAGAAAATGGGGCACCTGGGAGGCTCAGTCAGTTGGGTGTCTGACTCTTGGTTTGGGCCCAGGTCACGATCTCCTGGTCATAAGATCGAGCCCCACATTGGGCTCTGTGCTGGGTGTGGAGCCTGTTTGGGATTCTCTCTCCCTCTTTGTCTGCCCCTCCTGCCCCTCTCTCAAAAATAAATAAACTTTTAAGATATTGAAGAAAATATGAGAGGGGCACCTGGGTGGCTTAGTCGGTTAAGCGTCTGACTTTCGCTTGGGTCATGATCTCACGGTTCGTGGGTTCGAGCCCCGCGTCGGGCTCTGTGCTGACTGCCAGCTCAGAGCCTGGAGCCTGTTTCAGTCTGTGACTCCCTCTCTTCCCGACCCTCCCCTGCTCACGCTGTCTCTCTCTCTCTCCTAGAAATAAATAAAAATATTAAAAAAAAAAAAAGAAAATATGAGAAAGAGGACAATCAGACTCGAGACATTTTCCAGAAGGGGGAGGACTGACCCCACAGTGGGAGGAGTAAATATTACTTGTAGGAGAAATAAGTAATTCCAGAACAAAGTGGAGTTACAAGATAAAGAGGGGGACAAATGACACCTCAAAAGTCCCAGAAGGTAATAAAGAGCACAAACGGAGTGGTTTGTCTTAGAAGGGAGGGCACACTTTCTGAACTCAAGTCAAGAGACAGTTCTTCCCTGATAGCAGACGACTTGAGAAATGGGGGAAAGGTGGATAACCAGCTGTGAGAAACATGCTAAGGAGCCAGTATGAATAATGAAGACGACCGAGGTGTCTGAGGCACTTCCAAGGCTTAGGAGGGGAGAAGACACGGTTTTGGTGGTCACTGGGACAAAGGAGTGAGAGTGGCACAGAGAAAGGGTAGATGTAGACACACTTACTGCCTTCATTCTGGCCTCCCGATAATCCTGGGCAGCTTTTCTGAGTCTCGCATACGTTTAGCGGCTGCAGCCTTTGGAACAAGGATGGGGCCTGTGTCTGAGTGGACTCACCATTCTGATGGTTCTAGGGCACCCCTTCCTCTTCAAAACTAGCAACCACAGTGGCTGTTCTGGCTTGTGTGTCCCTCCTCAGGCAGTAGTAGATTATGTGTGCATTTATCCCCAAGCATCAATAGTTCCCGTCAAAGCAAAGAGCTATCCCAGAGCAGAAGAACCTGCTGGTCCAGGCCAGCTGGAAGATTTCAAAAGTGAGAGACACGAACAAAACAAACTAGTCTCTGAGATTAAATGAAAACACAAGCCCGATTCTGAACTGTGTAACTGTCCCAAGGCTGGTCCCTAGGAAGCCAGCAGCAGGGTCCCTTTTGTTCCCCACCGGACCTCCCTCACCCCATTCAGACTTCTAACGAGCTTTTCGCTTTTCGCAAACATTTCCATCCCTGGTCTTTCCTGCTGCTGAGAGAATAAATACTGGTATTTGAGGCAGAAGGTTTAAATTTCCTCCAATCAACAAACTGTTTTAAGTATAAAATGTCTTTAATCAAAAAGGTTTTCTCTTCCCTCAACACAAATGCACACATTAGAAGTAAAAATATATATGAGAGAGACCTATATTTACACAAATTAGAAACCACAGTCTCAAGTCCTGGATTAGGGACTGAGAGAATGGCCATCGGGAGCACCTGAAGGATGGCTTCTCATCTGTGCGAGAGGCCCCACGGTCATGGCTCTGGCCACGGCGGGGAGACCAGGATGGGATGGGGTACGGCTCTGGTCTGACAGCAGAGTTACTGGCAAACTGTGGCAATGAGGTCCCTCTCCAGGGAGTTTCTTGGGATCACCAGGGACGACAGGAGACGCTGTAGTAGGCAGAACTGGAGTGGCTGGCGTGACGACAAGGTGTCCAACGAGTAGGACCCCGATGCTGGCTCCGGTGCCTAAAGGCCTGTGGCTAAGGGAAAGGCTACCTGGGGAGCCAAGGGGCGGGTTGCAAATCGGAGTGGTGTGGGTCCAAGTGAGGTGCATGGCTGGCCACGCCGGGAGGTGCCAAGGCTGCTTTGATTTCAACACTAGATGGCCCAACTGGGTCTTGTCCATCTTTCCCGTGGGAGGTGCCGGAGAGGAAGGAGCGGGATAATTGTGGTGGCTTGGAAAATGCTAGGGCAGGGGGTGGGGGGAGGACACGAGAAAAAGAAATATGTGAGAGAGCTTTCAGATTAACTCCACTTGGTTGCCTACAACTTTTCTTTCCTTGGGGCCTTGAGCTGCAAGGCAAACATACCTTGTTTTAGGCAACAGATCGTTTCCTGACAGGCCACGATTAAGTAAAAGTTTTAGTAACCTAATTATACTCGCAACTTACTTGACAAATACTCAAAAGTCTGTTAGGTACCACATGCTGTATCAAACACAGGACATCCAGGCGGGCAAAACAAAACAGTTCCCCTAAGGTCTCACTATTTGTAAAATAATTCACTTTAGAACTTATTTTTCAAGTCTATTTTTAATTGGAATCATCATTTCCCAATTTGTATATTTAAAACTTTAATTTCCCTTGGTTGAATTGCTTAAGAAATGTAAATTGATATGCAGGCAATGGGGCACCTAGGTGGCTCAGTTGGCTAAGTATCTGACTCTTTTAAAAAAAAAATTTTTTTTTAAGTTTATTCTATTTTTGAGAGAGAGAGAAACAGAGTGTGAGTTGGGAAAGAGAGGGAAAGAGGGGGATCCAGGATCTGAAGGAGGCTCCCAGCTCGGAGCTGTCAGCAGAGAGCCTGACGTTGCACTTGAAAGGAACTCAACATGCGGCACTCACAAACACAAACTGTGAGACCATGACCTGAGCTGAAGTCAGAAGCTTCAACGACTGAGCCACCCAGGCACCCCAAATGTCTGACTCTCAATCTTGGCTCAGGTCATGATCTCATAGTTCGTGAGTTCGAGCCTTGCGTCTGCCTCTGCACTGATAGTGTGGAGGCCTCTTGGAGTTCTCTCTTCCTCTCTCTCTGGTCCTATCCCACTCATGTTCTCACTCTCTCTAAATAAATGAATAAACTTTAATAAATTGTTTAAAAATATGCAGGTAAGAATTCAGCTTATCTTTTTAATTTTTTTAATCTTTTCTTTTTTTTAATGTTTTTATTTATTTCTAAGAGAGAGAGAGAGAGACAGCATGAGCAGGGGAGGGTCAGAGAGAGAGGGAGTCACAGACCGAAACAGGCTCCAGGCTCTGAGCCGGCAGTCAGCACAGAGCCCGACGCGGGGCCCAAACCCACGAACCGCAAGATCATGGCCTAAGTGAAAGTCGGACGCTTAACCGACTAAACCACCCAGGCGTCCCTTTTTTTTTTTTAATCTTGAGAGAGGAGAGAGAGAGTGCGCGCGCATACGCAAGCAGGGGAGGAACAGAGAGAGGAAAAGAGAGAATCCCAAGGAGGCTCCACGCTGTCAGCACAGAGCCTGACTTGGGGCTCCATCTCACAAACGGTGAGATCATGACCTAAGCTGGAGGCTTAGCTTACTGAGCTACTCAGGGCCCCCTCTGCTTATTTTTAAGTGAGCTATTCCCACAACAATAGTAATTGTGGTTGATTAAAAACAAGGACTGTCCACTATGTATAGGAGACTTTCCCCTTCCCATCATTTGAGTACCCCATAAACACACTGTTGTTTGAAAGCACAAAAAATAGGTCACTTCCAGGCACGCCCAGGGAGCTCTGCTGGTTAAGTGGCTAACTTGATTTCAGCTCAGGTCTCATGGCTCTGTCTCAGTCTCATGGCTCTGTGAGATTGAGCCCTGCGTAGGGCTCTGCGCTGACAGTGTGAAGCCTGCCCCTCCCCAAAGCGTGCACCCGCGCTTTCTCTCTCTTTCTCCCAAAAATAAATTAATTAAAACTTAAAAAAAAATAGGTCACTTCTACACTAAGTCTAAGAATCTATCCAACACTGCCTCGATGGAAGTCCCACGGCCGCCCTTCTCCCACATGTGTGCACACGTGCTCTTTCTCAAAAATAGATGAACATTTTTTAAAAAGTATTTTAAAAAGTCTTCTGTATCCATGCAGAAAGCAGAGAAGCTGCAACATAAGGAATAAGATTAAACTTCATGGAGTTCTCTCTTTTTTTTTTTTTAAAGTAGGCTCCACGTCCAGCATGGAGCCCCATACAGGGCTCAAGCTCATGACCCTGAGATCATGATCTGAGGTGAGACCAACAGTCAGACGCTTAACTGACCAAGCTACCTAGGTGCCTATTCATGGAATTCTTTGTAGTGACACAAACAAAATAGAACAAAAACCGTATAAGGATCAAATAACGAAGGAAGGTGAGGCATTCCCTCCCGTGAAAAGAAACTTAATGGCAAAGAGAAATGACTTAGAAAACTGAAGGAACCCATTTCTGCAGGTTCATTTCATTTTCTCATCGCCCCACCTCTCCCTCAGGCTGACAAGTTCTTACCCTGGTCCGCGCATGTCGGCCACTACCTCTGAGTGATGACCTCTGAGCCGTTATGTGAGGAAACCAAGTCCTCAACATCCCTTCCACCTGGAGCAAGGTTCCTAGGTAACGCTCCCTGTGAGAAAGACGTGTACTTAAGAAGCCATCAGGTGTGAACAAGGCAACAAGACAGGACTGTAGAGAGCTCCTTTTTCATGAAATACTGAGGAAAACACCAGGGGGGACTCACCCCATCTGTGGCTTCTGCAAAACGCCCACAATACGCTGGATCCTGTCCATTGCCACACTCTGCTGGAAACTGCTCAGTCCTAGGGCCACGGAGAAAGACAGACACAAAGGGCTCAGGTGCAAGAACTTAAGTCAGGTGACAGAAGGCCAGAACACGGTTAAAAGAGATTCACCTAATGAAATTAAATCACGGAAGCACAAAAGGAATAACTTACAAAGAACTAAAGCTTTAAACACAAAGATTCAATAGAAATACACATTTAAAACATTGAGAGTCAGAGAGAAAAAAGAACCAGCTCAAATAATTCCAACTCCTCAAATAATTACCTCTCTCAAATCGACCCATCTTCAGCCCATTCAGGAGGTCTGTGAGAGGGCGGATGAAACCTTGGAGCTCTTCACACTGCAGGCAAACAGGACAGAGGCTGTGGGAGGGCTGGGACCTGCCCATACCAGTGCTGTCCCCTCCCCCCCAAATCCAGATCTGGGAACCTGTACTGTCTTCACAGGGTGCTTACAACCATCTGGGTGCTAAGCCATTCCAGCATTGTGTCCTTTCCCCTCCTCTTTCCTACCTTCTGCGCAAAAAGCAGGTCTCCTTCTGTGACACAACCCTGGATGTTTACAGTCGTCTGTAATTCGCCATCTCTTGATCTTTTGACCCCAGATCCTGCCATAGGAGAGGCCGAGCCCCGCTGTTCCTGGCGAGATGTTGTACGTTGGTTGCCAGAAACCTTGGGCCGGTGCCTGCAGCGGATAGGACCAGGTCGGGGCCGAGAGCCTCCCCTCTGC
Organism: Hyaena hyaena; assembly: GCF_003009895.1. Taxonomy (NCBI): domain Eukaryota; kingdom Metazoa; phylum Chordata; class Mammalia; order Carnivora; family Hyaenidae; genus Hyaena; species Hyaena hyaena. The sequence continues at coordinate 553,078 of NW_024080913.1, read as the reverse complement.
CCAACAGTGTCTGGCCTGGGGCCACGGGCCCCCTTGTCCTCCTCCTCACTATCGGAGGGGAGACCAAAGTCACTGTTCACTGGGGAGGTGGAAAAAGAGGAAGATAGAGAATAGGAAGAACAGGAAGAAACGCTAGACGGAGAATCCATACGTTCCGAAGCAGGGGCTGGAGAGCAGCTCCCGGAGTACCCAGAGATCGGGACCTGCAACCGAAGGGCAAAGCGAGGGAGCATGTCACCATAACCTGAAAATTAGGGAGTGGCCTGGGAGACTGGGATGTACTGCATGAGACGATAACACTTCTCTCCTCCCCTGTGTTACCTGTCTCAGAGCCGACAGAAAGGGTCAGCTCCTCCGCCTGCCCCCCAGTGAAATACCTGGACTGCCCCCAGGACCTCCGCAGAGCACCTCTTAGTCTGACACAGACTGTTCTTCCCTCCTTCCGTTAAGAGTAAATTACCTGACTTGACACCTTCCCCCTCCCCACCGCGAACAGGTGTTCGCCAGGTCCGCTCCCAGCCTAAGCCCACAGCAAGGGCTACCGGCAAGCCGCCGTGTAACCACCTCCCGCCTCTTTCCAATCTTTCCCATCGGGATCCCTGCACCAGAACCCTCTACGATCGCGCCGGCCACGTGATGTCATCCCTCCCGACACCAAATTCTGCTTTCGCTCCCTAAACCTACTCCCCCGGGGTGTGACCCTCCCGCGCGGACAGCTTCCGTCCTCCAAACCTCCTCACCTGCGTCGGGTCGGCTCTGCCCAGGCTGCCTCTGGCTTCCCCAACTCTGTCACGCCCGGCTACCCACCTCCGCCTCTCTCCCACTGGGTCCCGCCCCTTCCCCCTCCCGGACACGTGCGGCTGGGCACGTGCCTTACCCCTGCGTACACAGACCTCACCCCCTCATTGGCTGTCTAGCCGGCAGCACGTGACTCTCGTTCCTGACTTTCACATCCCATTCGCTAGAGCCTACAAGGGGCTCGGCCAATAGAGACCCAGTTAGGTGCCGATTGGCTACGAGAGAAGGGTTCCGTGCTCCGCCCCTACATGCGGCTCGACCCGGACCCGGTGAGGAGGAGAGGAGGAGGGTGGAAGAAGAGTGGAAAAGGGCGGAGCCCGTGGTCTTAAATAGGATGGTGGTGGGCAGGAGGCGTGTGGTTGGAGTGCACACACTGGTCGTGTGACGCGGGGCGCGCGTCTTGGGACGTGGGACTCCGGGCGCCTCCTCGGTAGCCGACAACCCCCACCCCACCCCCCACCCCGGCCCTTATCTCCTCTCCCGTTCGAGCGCCTCCGCTCACGAGGGCAGCACGTGGAAGCCAGCAGCGACTTGGGTGTGCAACGTGTGTGAGAAGACGGCTGTCCCTACTGTGTATCCTCGCCCCCTCTCGGCCGCGCGGCCCTCGTGACTCTCCGGTCTCTGGTTCCCCCTCCCCGCCTCCTTCGACTACAAGTTGGGTGCCTCCTGCCCTGGGGGTTGAGGAGGGTGGGGACTGCCGCCGAGAACACCGCGTCCTCTCCCACACTCCCACTGGGGCGGCTCCTCCGGCCCTTTCCTTACGTAACCCGCCACGCACGTTACCGGCTCAGATGCCGGTCAGCCACGACTGTAGAGGTCAAAGCCGAGCTCGGCTGTCTATAGGCTCCTCCGGCCCTGCGCCCTGAATTGTGTTTCCTAACGTAGAGAGCGGAGTGTGGGTAGGTCCCTGGTTTCCGAGAGGATACCTTCATCGCCTTTATTTGTTCCCTGGAGGAGAGTCGAAAGGCTTGGAAGGAGGGAGGGTGGGAAGTCTGGAATTCACGGAGTCCGGAACGGGCTGTTCGCTGCCCCCCGTAGCCCTGAAAGTACAGTGCGGAGAAGGGGACAGGGGCTCTGGGACTGTTTGCTGATTGAAGCGGAGACACCCGGAGAGACCGCAAGGGGGCAGCCCAGTTCTGATTAGGGGCTCGAGGATCGAGAAAGAATTAAAATATGTCCCTGCCTGCCCTAATTACGCACTGGAAAAGGCACACTGTGGGGGGTGGGGGGTGTAAGTGGAGGAGGGTGTGAATTTTAAAAATCTATTCTAAGTAGTTTTTAATATTTTACATATGTTTAACAATGTGCTTATTTTACAAAAAGGAGAAAGTATTCTACATAAACCTCAACTCTCTTTTCCCAAACACAGTCTCAAAACCGTGTGTAATAAAAGAATTAGACGGAATTGTCTGTTGCTGCTCTTCTCCACTCTTCACAAAATGTCAGGTTTAGTCACCGTCCTAATTATTCCCTCTAATTCTACTGCCACCTAACCAACCCTTTCTAATCTACCCTTCCTACCCCCCTATCCTGGTGCTCTCTTCAGTGTTGAGTTTAGAACAGAGCCTCTCAGGGAGTAGAGAGTAACCAGATTATTTCATTTATTTATCTTCCAATTTCCTCTTCCCAAATCCCCATCCAAAGATTTGTAGCAGCCTTCTTTTTCCTAAAAAAAAAAAAAAAAAAAAAAAAAAGGCAAAGAAAGGGAAAAACACCAGGCTCAGGGGGCTCAGGAAGCCCCTCCGGACCCCCCACCTCTATGAAAACTCCCCATATTTCAGATTCTGAGCTAGATTTCTCCCATGACATCTTCTGGAAGATGTTTCCCCCTCCCCTCCTCACCCCTTACTCTGCTAAATCTCTTCACACACATCCTCCCCCGCTCCCCCCCATAGTTATTTGGAATCCCAATGTTAAATTCCTTTCCTACAGTACAGGCCTCTCTTCCCTCCTCCTTGTCTCCACCATCTGCCCCCTAGGGAACCAACCGCCACCCCTACAGCCTCTGAACTTTGCCTCTGGACTCTGCCAGGTTATAAGGCCCCTCCCATTATGCCCTCTGGCAGCTGCCATAGCTTAAACCACCTCCAGGCTGGAACCACCTTTGATTCCTCAAGACAGACTGGAAATCTGGAGAGGCTTTTTTCCTTTATTTCGTCTGCTTCTGCTGTAGAAGGTCCTTGAAGTCCTCCCACTTCAGAAAAAGTAATGACTCCTGTCTGAAAAGTCTCTGCCTCACCATCTCCTAAACCTCTTTAAAATTAGGTAAGATTTTTCTAAAGGAGAACCCTCTTCCTTTTAAGCAGCTGAGAACTGACCAGGCCGGAAACACTGGCCAGAGATACCGGTAAGAAATTAGTTCGCTGACTCCCCCAAGGCCAACGGCTGCACTCTCACCTTCTACATGAAATACATCCCCCCCTGAACGAGGGCCCAGGACAGGAGGAGGGGAGCAGGACTCTGCAGACTGGATGCCGCATCATTCAGGTCTGGACTCTGCTAAAATACAGACATTTCCCCCGCAAGGTGGACCAGTGTCATCCTTCCTCCCCTCCCCCTCCCCTCCCCCCCCCCAAAGGACAGCCGTCTCTTTCCACCAACCTCTGCCTTCCTTTCCTCTGAGCTTACGGAAAGATCCATCTCCCCTCCCCATAACTCTAAGGAGTCCTTTGCTCTGTGCCTTTCAGCCTCCTGACCATTCCAGGGAGGTTCAACTCAATACTGGAATGCGTGTCTTTTAGGTTATGCGCATGACATTTCCATCCCTACGGACTCCCACTGACTCATGTGGTCAATTATACTCAGGCCACACTTTGGTCCTGTTGCCCTTTCTAGCTGTTGCTTCTCTTTTTTCATTACCAGATTCCTCAAACGATTGGTCTCTACCCTCCCTCTCCTTCTGCACAATGTACCCCCTCTCTAAATCCACAAAAACCTAACTTTGGCGTAACTGCTCAATGACAACTTCTTTCTTTGGGATTTCCAATGACCTCCTTTTCTTTGGCCTCTTGGTAGCTTTTTATTGATTATATTAAATTTTACCTTCTACATTCTACAATACAAACTTGGCTATCTGACTCTCTGATCAATTCTACATTTTCTCGGTGGAGTCCTTGTCCTCTTTCTACTAGCTACAGGCACATTCATCAGCCTTTTGGTTTTCTGGGTCCTAGCTCTGTTGAGCTCACCTACTTCCGTAACTGTGACTTTACACTTAGGACTGTAGCCCTGACCTAGTTCAGCTACCTTTAGGACACCCGCATAGGGCTGTCACCATAAATTCACCTTGGCCAATACCGAATTTATAACTTCAGTCCTAAACCACTCTGACCTTCCACAGGTCCCATTTTGGTCAGCCATGTTCGCAGACACCCGTATTCAAAACTTAGAAGTTACTTCAATACTCTCCTCATTTACTGCTCATGTGAAATTATCACGCAAGCAAGGCACTTTCTTCAAAATACTTCTTATTTTTCTCCTCTCCGTTCAAAATGCTACTTCCCTAGTCCAAGCCTCTAATGGATTGTTTCTGAAATGATGCAAGTCTCGGGCATTTCTCCCCACTCCATTGCATCCTGCGTACAACCAGATAAATAGTTTTTCTACCATGCCACTTTCCCTGTATCTTTACCATACCAAAGAACTTACTAGGCTCCCCATTGCTTGTAATTCCAAACCTCAGCCTGCCACTTCCAATTCTGCTGTAAATCAGCCCTATCTTGCCCTTGCCTTGGTGAAATTTCCAAGCAAATATTAGCCTTGGTGTAAATTAAAAATTTTTTCCCTTAATTTCCCACTGTACCTTCCCATATACCTTCTCCTCCGATCATACCCTACCCACTAAACACGGATGGTGGTTCCATCCCCTCACCCACTCACCCATACTTTCATAATGTAACCACCAGTCAAAAGCTCACCTATCCTTCAAATTGTATCTGAAGGATAGTCACCTCCTAAAAGTCGTCCAGGCAACTCCAGTGTATACTGATGCCTGGCCTTCCACTGCCTAAAAACACCTGCCTCAAATTGGCCTAGGCTCTCAAATGTATATGTAATTTAACATTGTTCCAAACATTTTCAGTTTGTGCTAAATGTTTTGCAAGTGTAACCTTGAGTTTTATAAACACTTGCAGGGCAATAGCAACAGCATAGATTTCTGTTCCATCATCAGCATCGGCATCCTTCACAGCTTTGGTCATAGATTACATACACATCAAGTACCACTGAGCTAAAATTTAACTGCACCACATCTTCCTGGTTTTCTGAATACAAGGTGAGTATTAAATGCCCGTGAAAAGTGTGCTGGCCAGCCTGAGCTGGACACGTGCATTGGTGTACTAGTTATTTGGTTCCTCCTTCCCTGGAAGCCTGTTATTCCAGCCCTCCCTGTGCTCTATGTCTCCAGCCCTGGGATCTGTCCCAGGTTAAGAGACGCCTCATACCCTCCCCTCCCACCCCACCATCCCCGGTCCACTCACTGGTACCACTGTCATTGGTTTCAGTGTTTCAGGCTTCTGATGGTCTGTGCGTTCTGTTCCGTGACTAATGGTAGTTTCCGCTTCTTCCCTTCCCTCCTGATCCAACCTGTTCTGCCCTCCGTAGGATCAAGAAACACAGAGTTATCATTGCCTCCATCCAACATCCTCACAGATTCTCTATTTAGAGTCCGTCTCTCCTGCACGCCCAGTGCCCAGGACTTCAGCCCAGGGATCCTCCACACTTTATGTTTGCATGGGATATGTACCCATTCCATTGGCCAGTTCCCTTGACTCAAGGACTGCCCCTCCCTCTCAATGTCTCGGCAAACCCACTGAGTTCTGGCTTTATTCCCCCCACCTGTGGTTGACAAATCTGCGTTGGGGCCTAGTTTCATTTTCCTTATTCATTTTTAGTTGTGGTAATCATTTACACTTCCACATTGCCTAGTTTCTTTTAACTGTTACCTATTCTGACCCTCCTTAGATGTAGAGATCACTCACCAGCCTGTCCTCTGATTCAAATATGGAGTAATCCACAGTGAAATTTGCACCAAAGTCATCTGGGGAGGAGAAAAAAGCAGTAGTGACAAAGGAAAAAGGTAGCAATAGGTCTAGAAACGGAAAGATGAAGAAATTGCTCAGAACATTTCAAGTTGCTCAAGTTGTAAAATTTACTGGTGTGAGCTAATTCTAACGAACGCTAATGTTAAAAATGTGAATGTGTCTGAATTTATATTTTCAATCTGGTTTCTAAAATAATTTATAAATCTGAGGGGGCGCCTGGGTGGCTCAGTCGGTTAAGTGTCCAACTTCGGCTCAGGTCATGATCTCACAGTTCATGGATTCAAGCCCTGCTTTGGGCTCTGTGCTGACAGCGCGGAGCCTGGAGCCTGCTTCACATTCTGTGTGTGTGTGTGTGTGTGTGTGTGTGTGTGTCAAAAATAAATAAACATTAAAAATTTTTTTAAATTGTAAAAAATAAAAAAATTAAAATAAAAAAATAAAATAATTTACAAATCTGAAAGGCGGGTTGGGTGGCTCAGTTGGTTAAGCATCCGACTTCGGCTCAGATCATGATCTTGCCATCTGTGGGCTGGAGCCCCACATCAGCTCTGTGCAGACAGCTCAGAGCCTGGAGCCTGCTTCAGATTCTGTCTCTCTCTCTCTGCCCCTCCCCCAGTCACACTGTCTTTCTCTTTCTCTCAAAAATGAATAGACATTAAAAAAAATTTTTTTTAATACTTTACAAATTTGAAAATCTTCAAATTGTTTCAACCAGTTTCCAAAGAACTGAAAATCACCAGTTTGAAAAAAAACATCATAAGCCTTGATAAGGCCTTTGCTCACAGCCAAATTTCTCTGACCTAGTTGCTCCGATTCCAAAGAGAAAGGCAAAGTCTCAGAAGTAAGTATCCCCAAAACCTCCATCCATCCTGCTGGGGGGTCAGGGACTTACACATACTCACCATAATTGGGAGTGACTGTATAATAATAGACCACCTGATAATAATCGTCTTCTTCCAGTCCTTCTTCATCCTCATATTCTTGTCCTATGGGGACAAGGACTAGAGGTCAAGGGGCATCTCGAACTCCTTAGTAAAAGAAGGACACCTGAAGTTGATCTCCGCTCTCTCAATGTCTTTTCTTTCTGCCTCCCCTCCAAGGTCCTACTATCTCACGGCCCACGTACCTCTAAACCCTTCTCAGTTTTTGGGGCTCCATATCTGTGATGGGGTCTGTACTCCGTGCCCTTTCAATTCAGAAACTCCTAGAAAGGAAATGGGTCCCTTCACTTTCTGTAAACCCAAAATACGAACTAAAGCTAAAAAAGGAAGCGGAGATACCAGAAACCTGAAGAACTCCAAATCTCTTCTCCAGTACTCTTCAGACCATCTTATATCTGTGAGAGACCTCCTCTCCTCAGTGTCTCACACAGAACAGAGACATACATCTTTAGGCTTTTAGTTCCGGATTCACTGCAGAATAGCAGAATAGCCCTGAAGAAGTCGCTTAACATCGCTTTTTTCAAATGAGTCAGCTGGACTAAATGACCCATCTACATTAGTTTTTCTTCCTTCCCAGGACTAAAAATATGTGGCTTTGACATGATTACATCAAGGACTCCAGGCTTCCTACTAAACACTTCCCTAAGCTCCTTGAATGCTCTCCCTGAACCCCAGGCGATGACACACAAATCTGGAGGAAAAGGAAACAATGAGAGTACCTGGCCGACTGGGAACAAAGGAGGGAAGAAGCCCAGCTACTTTTGGGAGCCTGTCCCTGAGGGAAGCGAGTTGTCCATTACTCTGAAGGCCACCCCCTACCTCTGTGTCCTCACCAATACAAGGGTTTTTCTCCAACCCTCTGGGAAGGAAACATGCTGGCTTCTCTCACTAGTCTCAGGTCACCCCACCTTCCAAGAGCCCACCTCTCTCCTCCAGCCTCACCGTAGCACTCCCCATCTTGCTCAACTCTGCTATGATGGACAGCCGAGGTGTCTCTTGTTAGGGACTCCCAGTGACAAGGGCTACATCTGCACCAGCCGTCTCTTTTCTGAAAGGACTCTGTTTTCCTCCCCCTCTTCTGGCTCTACTTTCCAGATCCCACCCTCCACCCCTGCCCCAACATCGGACCCTGGCACAAATGAGTGTCATTGCTCCTATTACGTTGCGCCTCTCCCCCTCTCCTCATTTTTCTCTTCTCCCACCCCACTGATGATAGCAGAACTGGCCCATAAGCTCCAGGAGAGAAAGTGAACTTACCCAGGATGAGCGGCACAGCCAGGATGGCTACGAAGAGGACATCCATTCTGGATTCTGGACTGTTGCCGTGAAAGTAAAAAAGGAAATTACAGCGTTTCTCACCAAACTTAGCCCGCCTCCAAAGCTGCTGCAACTCTTTTCCCCGAGGGAGTCAAATTCCCCGCCCAGTTGCTGACTGTCTAGGTCATTGACAGCAACCGGTCAGCCAGAGAGCTGTGCAGATTAAGACAGAGGCAAAGTGGGTTTTGATGCGAACACGTTCACTGAGCTTCCCCGGCCCTAGATGAGACCCATTCAGGACTCTCGCTGCCACCGCCAAAGCAAGCAAGCAAACAAAAGGCCAGACCAACACCAAAAACCCCAGCCTATGCAGGGGCTTCCCCTTTGAAGAAGACGACTCCCTCCCAGTCCTCACAAAAAGCTCACCCTCCCCCTCACGGTTCCTAACTTCCCATCGCTATCAAGAGTCCAGGCTTACTCACAATCTCTTTCTTCACAGTCAAAATATTCAGAAGAACCGATGAGCACTCTTTCTAGACAGAAAAATGTCCTCTCTTCTGCTTGTCTTGGGCTATGAAATACAAGAGCAATACTAACATCGTTGTCCAATACTCAAAGCACCTGCTGCATTACTTCTGATAAAAATCTCCCAGCCATGGCCAGTTATTTCCTCTGTGGTAAGTACTGACCTCAATTCATCTCTTTCTCCACTTTCTGGGTACAGGATGGAAGAAGGAAGGAAACAGCCTCTTTCCTCAAATAGGTGCCACCCCCCTTCTCCGACTTTCAGTCACTTGGTATGTGACCTTCGTTCTAGTCCACAGGGATAGAGTTCGTCTTGCCCTTCTCTCTGCTTTTATGTTTCCCATTTTCATTCAGTTCAACCCAGAAGCATTTAGTAAGATATATGCTAGGCCCGGTCTGATAGACAATTCAGAGTTCATTGGCAAGGGAATAAGAATAGTTATGTTTTTGGAAAGGAAGTTAATAAATATCTATTCAACATCTACCACGAGCCACGCACTATGAAAGTCTGTGTGGAACCACCTGTGGACAAGAGGGGTTTGGTGTTTGCTCTTAGCACTCAGAAGATGCTGTGACAATAGCTCAAAGGAGAGATGAGAAGAGCTCTCTTATGCCTATCTCTTCCCAAAACGGCCTGCTAGCCTTAGAAGCAAGACACGCTGGAGTTTTGAGCCCTGGCCAGGATGTTTCCACCAATCTCAACCTTTTGCGGGGGAGGATTTGCTTGGTGATGGTGATTTTCCATGTAAATCTATACCATCTATCCCTTCAGCTCCTTTCTAGAATTTCCTGGAAAAAAATGTAAAAGGCTTCTGTGGATGTACCCATATGCATGAAGCCATACATCACTTCCAGGGAGGAAAGGAAGCCTGATTCTCTTTGAACAATTTCTATAGTTGCTTTTTTAGACTTTGATCAGTCTCTCAAAAACAGTACTCCAGATTCCCTCACTTTCCCATCCTGGTACTCTATTGTCTAACCAGCCTCCCTAACTGACTCTACCCCCATAGCAAACGAGGTTAAAACACCTTCTTCTCCAATTTTCTTTCACTCTAAAACACACAACCCCTGTTCCTTCCCCTGGCCTGAGGAAAAGACACCACAGAGGTTCATTTTCAGAAAATAAATAGAGGAAGTATGACCTAAAAGGAACTGTGTGACCTGGGGGGGGGGGGGGGACGAGGGTGCTTGTTGTTTTCCTTCAACCCCATAGCTCGAATTGCTTTTGGCAAACAGTCTTAACTCCGAATCTTAACACCGAATCCCATCTGACCTCCTTCCTAACATTGCTCTCCAGGCTCCTCTTCTCTCCTACTCTCTGGTCATTACACAGGAAAGCTTCGTTAGCTGTATACTCACTGAATTGCATGCTTCCTATACTCGTCTGTTCAAAGAGCTCTTACTTTTAAGTCTAACCTTCATCTCTTAGGCAGTAGCTCAAGGCCATTTCCTCTTATTCAAGTAAGAACAATACCCGTCCCTATCTCTCTGCACCCTCTATCCTGTGCTTTCTTTGTATTTGTCCTTTAGGTTCCAACAGGATCTTCCCCTCCCCCCGCTCTGCAGCTCTTCGAGAAGACGCAGAATCGCTACCACCCTTCCCCACAAAATAACGAAAGGAAGCCGCAGCCAAGGTCCAATGGGACCCAGGAACCCGGGCCAGTCCCGGCCCACTCCTCCTTAGACCTGCTTGAGCCACTCCCAGGACCGAAGTCAGAGGCTTAGTAGGGCAGGAGGACTACAACTCCCAGCAGGCCGTGCGGCATCGTCCCCGCCCCCGCAGCTCCGCCCCCGCCGAGTCTCCATTGGCTTTCGGGGAGTGGGAATTGGATGGGAGGTGGCCATGGGGCTGCGGCCGGGGTTTGTTACCTCCTCGGCTTCCGTAGAGGAAGTCGCGCGGACCTGTACCAGGGGTTTCGGTGTCCCCCCTCCCCTTCCCTGGGGTCCGGGGGTGACATTGCACCGCGCCCCTCACGGGGTCGCGTCGCCACCCCAAGCCGACTCCTTAGCTGACGTGCTCCCCCCATCCACCCCTCTTGGCCAGGCCTCCACCCCGCCCCCAGCTGCCCAGCCATGGGGGCCGCAGTGTTTTTCGGATGCACTTTCGTCGCTTTCGGCCCGGCCTTTGCGCTTTTCTTGATCACTGTGGCTGGGGACCCTCTTCGCGTCATCATCTTGGTGGCGGGGTGAGTAGGGGGTCGAGAAGACGCGGGAGGGCGCCAGAGAGAGAGAGAGAGATCCGGAAGGGGCTGGGCGAGCTTGGGAGCCTGAGTTGGGGGAGCAAGTCGGAGGTGAAGATTGGAAAGGGTCGAGTCGGGGGTCTGGAGGATCTGCCCTTTCCCGCAGTTGGTTTCCGCCTTCCAGGCATCGCACAGATTCCTCCTATACTCCTCCCGGCGACGTCAGAGAAGGCCCAAGGCCAAGACTCGTGAGGGGGGTGTGCTGACCTCCGCCGGCCTAAAGGAGGATCCAGGAATGGATACCTCTCCCTACTACTGTGCGCGTACATTCTGGCTCTCATCGCTCTGAAGACTCACTAGTCAGATTTCTATCCCTTCCCCTGCGTCCGGATCCCTGCAAGACTCTCTGGGTGGAGACACCTACCCCGTCTCCTCCCAGTCTTCCAGACCATCCGGAAGTCTAACTTCCACTTAACGTGCTGCAGCCTTGATTGGTTGCCTCCTTGATTTCTCTGGCTCTCCCTACCCTGGCCTTTCTGATTGCCCTTGTCTTTCCTTAGGGCATTTTTCTGGCTGGTCTCCCTGCTCTTGGCCTCTGTGGTCTGGTTCATCTTGGTCCATGTGACCGACAGGTCAGATGCCCGGCTCCAGTATGGCCTCCTGATTTTTGGTGCTGCGGTCTCTGTCCTTCTACAGGAGGTGTTCCGCTTTGCCTACTACAAGCTGCTTAAGTAAGAAGAGGGGATGGTCCAGAGGGGAGAAGGGCAGAGGATTGCGCTATGAGAAGTGGGGCAGCCCCTGGGTGGTGGTTTGGAGGAGACGCCAAGGGAGGACGTCAGAGGGAAAGGAGCATTCCTGCCCCTCCTCATGTTTCCCCTACCCCACCCCACCCCCCCACCCCAGGAAGGCAGATGAGGGGTTAGCATCGCTGAGTGAGGACGGAAGATCACCCATCTCCATCCGTCAGATGGCCTATGGTGAGCCAAGGGAGAGGGGCTGGAGGAGGGAGTTGGACACCCCCCCCCCCTCCGCCACGGAAGTCAAAAACATCTACGTGTTCTAAGGGGCTGCTGCTTTTCCTTCATACCTGACTTCCAAGGAGAGGTGGGCTGGAGGGAGAGTAGGTGCGGGGGAACTGTACCTGGGAATGGGGCAAGATCACTGGTGATCAGGGCGTGGTGATCTCTGACATTGATGAGCCCCTCCTTCCCCCCAGTTTCTGGTCTTTCCTTCGGTATCATCAGTGGTGTCTTCTCTGTTATCAATATTTTGGCTGATGCACTTGGGCCAGGTGTGGTTGGGATCCATGGAGATTCACCCTATTACTTCCTGACTTCAGGTAAGTTCTGCTTTCTGTCTCGCCCTCATGCCCCGTCCATCCCTGGCCCTGATCTGAGTTATTGGCCCTCCGTGCGAGACTTCTTTGGCTCAGCATCTCAGGAGGCCAGGAGGAGGTGAGGGATGGAGCTCAGCCCCCATCTCCCTCCCTGCAGCCTTTCTGACGGCAGCCATTATCCTCCTGCACACCTTCTGGGGGGTTGTGTTCTTCGATGCCTGCGAGAGGAGACGGTACTGGGCTTTGGGCCTGGTGGTTGGGAGTCACCTACTGACATCAGGACTGGTGAGTTGGGGCCAGGGGCCAAGTAAGAACAAAAATTTAATGGGGAGCGGGATGGAGGGAGCTCCATGCTCACTTCTTACCGTTTTAAAACACATCTAGGGAGGAGGCAGAAAGGTAAGTGTTTAGAAGTCTCTCACCTGCCCTGGGGATCCTCTGGGAGTTTGAACGGATTAGTCCCACTGTAATACAAATGGCCTGAGGTGAGCAGGAAGGCGGAAACCTCTGAGGGAGCCCATCAAAAGTCCTCTGGACAGCACCACACTGGTGCCCCAAGGGAAGGACCAGGGGATTGGAGAGGGCCACCTGGCGGGAGGTTTGGGTCAAAGGCATGTAGAGAATGTGGGGATTAGGCAGAGGGAGAAGCTAAACTCATTCCTACTCTCCTCCCCACCCCTAGACATTCTTGAACCCCTGGTATGAGGCCAGCCTGCTGCCTGTCTATGCGGTCACCGTCTGCATGGGGCTCTGGGCCTTCATCACGGCCGGAGGGTCCCTCCGGAGTGTCCAGCGCAGCCTCTCGTGTAAGGACTGACTACCTGGACCGAGCGCCCGACAGATCCCACTGCCCATGACTGAGCCCAGCCCTAGCCCGGGTCCATTGCCCACCATCCTCTGTCTCCTCCTCGCCGGTCTGTCCCACCACCTTCAGGGTTTCGCTTTGTCCACTCATGACCTTTAGCCTCTAGGCGTTACCAGGAGCCGCCTGGGTTCGGCCAGTCACTGACTGGCGGGTTTGAATCTGCACTTATCCCCACCATCTGGGGACCCCCTTGTTGTCCAGGACGCCCCGTGTGTCAGTGCTCTGCTCTCACCCTGCGCAAGACTCACCCCCCTTCCCCTCTGCAGGCCGACGGCAGGAGGACAGTCGGGTGATGGTGTATTCTGCCCTGCGCATCCCACCCGAGGACTGAGGGCACCTGGGGGGGGGACCCCTAGGCCTGGGGTGCCCTCCTGATCTCCTCGGCCTGTATTTCTCCATCTCCAGTTGTGGACAGTGCAGGTTGCCAAGAAAAGGGACCTAAGCTTAGCGGCTGCTGCGGAGATGAGATTAGCAGAGGCTCAAGGGTAGATGAGCTCGAAGCTTCCCAGTACCGCCTCCCCAGACTGGGCGTCTTGGTCTTTTTCTCAGGTCTGAGGGGAACCATGTTGGGTGTGATAAAGACCCCCAAACTGCCTTTCCCTTTTTTTTTTTTTTTTTTTGAGTGGGGCGGGAGGAGGAGTTGGAATTATTCTAACCTCCTCGGACGTATATTTTCTCTCCTCAAATACTCTTCATGGCTGGGCTTATATCTATCTCCCTTTCCCTCTGGTCACAGGCCTTGGGGGGGAAAGGAAGGAAGTGCATGTTTGGGAAACTGGTATTACTGGAACTAATGTTTGGACCTCCTGGACCACCAGCAACCCTCCCCTCCCCAAGGTGAAGTGGAGGGTGCTGCGGTGCGCTGGCCCCCTCCAGAGTGGCAATGCCACTGGAGAAGTCAGGCTACCATGACGTCACAGGGAAGGAGGGCAGATTTTTTTCTAGTTTTTAATTGGGGTGTGGAGGGCGTGGGGCGGGAAGGTTTTCTATAAACTGTATCATTTTCTGCTGAGGATGGCACATCCCATCCTTTTAATCAAGGTGATTGTGATTTTGACTAATAAAAAGGACTTTATAATTGTGGGGGAACGTGGCTTTGAAAGGAGGGGATGACATGCTATTTGAGACTTCTGCCCTCCGACGTCTCGTACCCAACCTCTTTCCAGACCTGGGAACGTCTCGTCCCCTCCAGCATGGCTTGGGTACAAGGGTAAAAATCTGGGTCTCAGAGGTCACAAACTTTGGGTTAAGCATTTTCCAGAAGTGGATCTTCCTTCGCAGGACTGGGGTTAAAAAGAGTTATTCAGCCATGCTGCTTTCCCCCGGTCCTTTGCACACATCTGCCACCTGAGGAATTAAGGAACTCCTCCTCCACTCTCAAGAGCCCCAAAGGTAAGGCCAGAGGTGGGGTTAGAAACTTTAATTTCCAGATATATTGAACAAAAAAATATAACCCCAACAGCAGCAACTCGTTTTCCTAAGGGGATGCCCTGCACTCCATGTAGGGAAAGGGACATAAAAGCAAGGGAATGGAGGACCTTGGGGCGCACCCCCAGCTTCCCCTGCTAATAAACACAATTCGCCCTCTGCATTGGCGACATGAGAATGGTCCTGATCATGTTTTGAGAGTCCAAAGGCTCTACTATTAGTCTTTGAATGAGAGCCTGTCCGGAGGAAGGAGAGGTGTCTGCCCACTACTTCTACAGTATTTTCTGGCCAGTCCCTGCACCTCATCTTAGAAGCTCCTTGGCTGGCAGGAGGGAAAGGCATCCACCACGTCCGAGAGGGAGTCTATGCCTCTGTGGTTCGCGCTGAGGTGAAGACCACGCTCTTCCGGTTTCCCAGCCTCTTCTTCCTGGAAGGCGGGAATAGTTCATGGCAATGACTAGTGTGCTAGGTGAAACAGATCAGAGGTGGACTCGAGTGCTTTTCAGTAGAAAAAGCACCGAAGGGACGGGAAGGAGGACCTCACCGAATCTTCCTAGCGATGAAATAAACAGCCAGCAGAAGGCAGAGACAGCCCACCAGGATTCCCACTCCTAGACTCAGCATTTCGCCTGGGAGAGGGGAAGATGGCGAGTGTCATTCATTCGAGGACTAACATGGGTGCTGAGCCTTCCCTCCCTCATGGCGGAGCACCCTCCCATCTTTTCATACCCGGGCTAGGCCATCTTACCTGTGCTGTACAGGGATCCCACTGTAAGGGAAGGAGACTTGGGTCAGTGGGACTTGAGCCCCCCATCGCAGCTGGGGGCACACCCTGCCTCTACATCCGGCACCTGGCACTCGGTAGGGTGATCCCAGTTCAAGCAAGTCCTAGAAACCCCTCCCCGCCTAGCCTGCCTTTTCTTCCCAGGGGCTTCCTAGCTCCTGCCACGGAGCCCCCCAGCTTCTCGTCTCCTTTTCCAAGCCCTGTACATTCACCTTGGATGAAAGAAGCAAAGACTGTTCGCTGATTGAGAGGCTGGGGGGCTCGGTAGTTCCGCACCAGGAGCTTCGAGGGCTCCTCTTCTGTGGAGAACAATGTCTCCTGAAGCTCTTCCAGCTGAGGAGCAGAAGAATGGGATTAGGGGAGAAGCATCCCTCACTTTGGGGACTGGGAAAGGGTCTGAGGTGACCGTTGCATCTCTGCTGCCTCACCTCTTCCCCACTCACCTGTTCCATGGAAATCTGAGCCTTTCGGTTGAAGACGGTCCAGAGCACACTCTGATAGCAGGGAGGGGTGGTGAGTGAGCCGTTGTAGCGGAAGAACTGGTCCAGCTGCGGGGGGAGCAGCTCTGCCACGTTGAAGGGAGGCACTGAGGTCTTCTGATCTGGAGGAGAACAGGCTAGCACTCCTCTTTCCCTCACTGTCCCCCCACACGGGGCTCCCAGAGGTGAACCCCCCCTAGCGCCTAGGTCACTGTCCTCCCAGGCCTCTCTGGCCTTGTCTAATCTCACAGGCTCACCTTTGTTCCTAATTTCATGCAGGTGACTCAGAATGTGTTCATAAGCTGGATTCTTTGTCTCTCCCACCTAAAAGGGAGAGTTTGGAATGAGTCCATGTCGGGAGTAAGACGTTCACATATAGAATAAGTGGTCAGAGTGGGTTGTTGACTAGCCTGGGGAGGGAGAGCAACGGACACAGGCAGGGTAGGGCTGAGGGGTGCAGAGGGAGTGGAGAGAGACTCTGGTGGGGGGGTGAGGGGCCCAAGGGCCACTCACCTCGATGAGGATGCCCAAGACCGCCAGGCCCCACGGCATCGGAGCAGCCTCGCTCAAGCTGCCATAGGAATCCGAATCATAATGTACAATGTGCAGCTGAGGGAAGGGAAAGGGAATTCGGTCACTTAATGTTCCTCCACGACCCCTTCCTAAGGGCTTTGACCTTGGCAGCTACCACCACCACCACCTCCAGCATGCCCTAAAACTTGCCCACAAAGGTCAGCCTTATCCCCCAAGCGTGACTTTTCCCAGTTTCCAGACCCTTCCTGTCCCTGGCACTGACTGAGCCTGTCCCTGTGTCCCAGCCCAAGCTTTGCTCCCCAGGTACCTCTGCGGCTGTGGCTTCACTGTTGATCTGGTGCTCGGATCCCCCCAGGGAACCCGTCTCCCCCCAGTGCAGGTGGAGCTGGGCAGCGACATATCTTCGGGGAAATCCCTCCAGATGCATGGTAGGGGGTAGAGAGAGTTGCACTGTAAGGAGAAGAGAGCGAGTTAGGGTTGGTGGGGGAATGTGGACACGTCCCCATGGCTGCGTCACCGCTGCTCCTTGGGCGGCTTGGCCAGCCTTTTCTGCCTCTGTCCCCGAGTAGCGCCCAGTGCTTCTAGCATATCTCCCCCTTTTTCAATGGGGATCCAATTCATGCTATGGTACTAATCCATCCTTAGAGCGTCATTGTAGACATTCACGCCCCACCTTTGGCTATAGGAGCCTCAGTCCCATTCTCACATCTCCAAATTCATAGATGAAGTCTTCTAAGAATATGGAAATTAGGATGCATCTTTTCTCCTGACCCCTAAGATTGGAACCAGGGTTTACACCTCCTTGGAGCCTGGGCTTTTTACCTGTGTGGCCATTATTGTGCAGGTCCAAGGGCTCGATGCCAGGCTGGTCATATCCATGGGGCTGCAGAGTGGGCAACTCAGGGTCAAAGGTCACACTGTCTGTCTGGATATTGATGGGGGACTGGGCGTCGCTTCCACACTCAGGGTAAGAGGCTGGCCAGTGGTCTTGACCATGTGGGCCTGGTGGGATTATCAGGGGCGTTTGTCCTGCTCTCCAAGCCCCAGCCATTCTTCTGGAACCTTCCCCCACCAACCCAGGCAACCTAGCCAGTTGTGCAGGGCTAGGTGAGGCAGGGTCCCTGCTCGGCTTAAGGCTGCTGCAGGCTTCCCCTACCCCCAGGCCGTGAGGATGCCCCAGGTCTCCTGGTAGGTGGAGGGTAGTGGCTTTTACTTACCTGCAGTTGGGGGACAAGAAAGCGGAATGGGAGGAAAGGGGGATGGATGGATGGAAAGCCTGCGTGCCTGGCGAGGTGGGACTGGAGGAGAAACAGGATGGCTGGGGGAATAAAATGATCCTCGAAAGAGCAAGTCTCTGTGGGGGCCCCTACTCAGTGGCCTGGGGATACCATTCCCTCCTCTGACTTCTCACAACTCATTTCTTGCTCTCACATTGGCCCTTGCATCGACTCTGGAATCCAGGCACTAGTCAGAAGTCCAAAGGAATGGAGTCCACCTCCACCAAGGTCATAAACTATCCCGCCAGCCAGCCTCTTCCTCACCCCTGACCTCAGGCTCTGTCCCAATTTCAGATGCAGGTAGGATCAATGAGGTCAGAAAGAGAGCCAGGAAGTAAATGGGCAGCTAAGCTCAGCGTTCCTTTCCCTGCCTGGTTTCCCTCTCCCTCCAGCCCCCTCATTGCCACAGACTGACTGGAGACATCACGGGCCTCTCTGCTGAATCAGGAGGTATGGGATCTGACAGTCCCAACGGGGTCCGGGAGTCAAACACGGAAATCGAAGGGCCTGGGAGTCCGGGGGAGGAGCTGGGCTGAGAAGCTAAAGGGAACTCGGCATAAGTCTTCCTGGCAGGTGAAGAGGTCCCAGTGTGAAAGGGGTAGCGGTGGGCTTTAGGCTCGGCTCTCACCCTCATAGGTCCAGTGCTGACCTGCAAGGCACAGAAAGTGGAGTTGCCAGCGGGGCGGCGGCCTGCACTCTCCCCTCCCCTCCCCTCTCCTCTCCACCCCTCCCACTCTTTCTCCGCCCTCCTCCCCGGAGCACATCCCAAAGGAAGCCCTGAAACCCGACACCTCGATGGAAAGGTCGGGGGGCCTATTTAAAATCACCAGCCGGGCTGTGAGGGTGTGTGCTGAGTACGGGAGGAGGAGAAATAAGTAGATCGAGCCCAGAGCCTAAAATTAACCTGGACCCAAATGTGCAGCCAGCCCCACTCTGACTTTCTCCCGCCAGGGCTAAGCCACCCCCACGCCTAGAGGATTGGGGTGAGGTGAGGGTGTGGACAGCGGGCTTGGAGGAAAGCAACTAGAACAAGGGGAGGGGAAAAAAGAGTATAGTAGGGGGTAGTGCTAAGAGGCGAGAAGGGCCGTTATTTTGCTCAGAAGCCTTGCACACATTGAGACCCTTGGCTGTGAAGTCACATTCAAGTTCTTCCTTTGGTCCCGGTAGCTCTGAAGGAAACTTTCCCCATCACCTGGAGCCTCGGCTCCCTAGATCCCTGGTTGGCTAGGGAAGACCGAGTCAGGGCAGGGTCCGGGCCACATGGAGGGTAGTGGGTGGGCACAGGCAGCCAGGCTGGCAGAGACAGACTGAAAACGAAGCATTGTGTGCGGAAAAGAGAGCTGCCAGCCTGGGTCACATGCCAGGGCTCTCGTGCAATCCTGTCTCCTGCTGAAAGGCTGGGGGGTCTGCTGGCCCAGCCCCACCCAGGGCCAGGCCCCTGAAGGGGGAGAGGGAAGACCTTCCTGCAGGGTTTCTGGGCATTATTCAAATAGCTACTTCAAATTCAAACTCTGGAGAAAAATTCTCAGTTCCTTTCCCTCTCTCTCATTCCCTTGAATTCCTCAGACTTCTGAGATAACCTTGATCTCATCCTTGGGCTCTTGTTCTGGCCCATCCCTTGTTCAGACAACTCAAAGAGCAGCCCAAGGGAGGGCTGGAGGCAGCCTCTCACCAGCTCGTGGGGACACTCGGACAACTTGAACTCCATGGTTCGGTGCTGGGCCGACAGCCTTGCCCTCCCACCAAATCCTCAACCTGCTAATTTTTCATCTCTTCTTCCTCTTTCCTTAGTTTTTAAAATTTTCCCTCAGATGCACTTTCCCACCCTCCTTTTGGCTGGCCCCTCACTCCTCCCTGCATTCCCCTCTGCTCTCTAGACACTCCCTCCACCCCTGCTCTTCTAAGGGATCTTAATTACACACCTACTATGTCCTGGATACTGAGCTAGGCCTGGCATAGGCATATGGCATAGCAAACCCAAAAATGAGGGGTAGGGGAGCTGAGGACACTCTTGGGAGCACCTCGGCCTGTTCTCCCCAAAGCCCTCATCTCCTGGGAGCTTCTGAAAGTCCTTTGTAAACTGTAAAGGGCCCAACGGTGTTGACTATTATCGCAACTGCTTTCAGGGAGAAACTGGGAACTCAGTCGCCCCACAGAATCAGGAGGGGGCATTGGCCATGAGGTTCATAGTTGGGGATCAGGGTCCGAGGGAGTGAGGAAGTGTAGAGGTATGCCCCCCTCATCAGTCCTTTTTCTTTTCACTCTTTGCCTCCTTGGCTCCCTAATTGGGGGAGTTCTGAAATAAAGGGAGGCCGGGGGGCTAGCCTGGGACTAGGGCAGAGGGGCAGAGAGCTCCGGAGAGAATCTATAGCCTGTAAGGAGATTCCCGCAGCGGGTGTATGCACCCTGCTCTCCAGCTAGCTCCCCAGCCCTCCCCCAAGCCCCACGAACTGCAAGGCTGTACGCAAAGAAGGAAGATGGAAAGTGCCCTTCTCTCCACTCCTCTCCCTTCCCCCCCCCCATCCCCGAGTCTATTATTCTAGCCCCTTGGGCTTCCTTTTACATTCCTCCTCCTCCCCCCATTAAGCGAGCCTGGCGGCACGTGGACGCCAGCACGGACACACAGACATCCAGATGTACCTACCCCCATCTGCAGCCAGGATCCAAATCACCTGCAGCAGGAGGGTGAAGAACAACATGGTATCCCCAGAAGAAGCAGGTACTGGGAGTTTGGGGACTAGAGGACTAGGGTTGGCAGAGAAAGGAGGGGGAGAGGGAGAGAGGTATAAAGAGGGAGAGAGAGAGAGAAGGGGAGAAGAGGGAGGGAGGAAGGGAGAGAGAGGGAAGTGGAGAGGGACAGAGAAAGAGAGAGAGATGAGTTTCTTGGAGCTGAGCTGGATGTATTTCTCTCTTTTTCTCTTGCTTTCTCTGTGTCTCTGTGGCCTTCCAGGGGATTTGGTTTTCAGTAGGGGTACCGCAGGGTTTGAGGTCCCCAGGACAAATCTCTCGCCGCCTCCCTCTTTTTTTTAATCTACCTCCACAGTCTTCACTGCACTTGCTGGCCAGTGACTTCACAATTGCCTCCCGCTTTTAAGGTGGCTCTGGACGGGTGTACGTGGTGAGGGGGTGCCGCCGGGGCTGCTGGCGCACAGCTCCTTAAATAGCCGATTAGGCATGCAGGGTGGCCCCGCGCAGGGCTGGAGCCTGCTGAGGCTTCCCGGGAGCCCTGGCCCTGGCTCAGGAGCCCAGCCGGGGTGAGCTCTTCCTTCCTCGGCTCCTCTTGTGGCCACCGTCCAGATGGGTGTCCCCCGGAGGGGGCTGTGGCTTGGAAGGAGGGCTTGGGGGTCCAGTCCAGCCCCCGCCCCCCTCAGGAGGACACTGGGTTCTCATTCCCCATCTGGCTTCTCTGAGGAGCCACTCCCCTGGGTGGCAGAGGGTGGGAAGACCTGTCCCCAGTCCCCTGCGGGATAGGCGCTAGAGTTTGGAGATAGGTCACCAGGAGGAGCTGGGGACTTGGGCTGCAGGGGGGTTGGGGATGGGAGGTCCAGGGCTAGAACCTGGCTTGTGGAAAGTAAAGAAGAGAAGTGAGGCAAGAGAACTTGTTTGGAGCGATCTCTTTCTCCTGCGCCTGTCACCACCCCCTTCCCACGGTGAGGCCTGGGTCCAC
The DNA here is from genome assembly GCF_003009895.1 of Hyaena hyaena. Taxonomy (NCBI): domain Eukaryota; kingdom Metazoa; phylum Chordata; class Mammalia; order Carnivora; family Hyaenidae; genus Hyaena; species Hyaena hyaena. The sequence continues at coordinate 531,965 of NW_024080913.1, read as the reverse complement.
GTGCCTGTGTGGCCGGGTGGGGGGGTGGTTTTGTTTGCTGTATAAAGCCCATTTGTGTGCCCAGCGGGGGAGGGGCTGCAGCAGCACCACGGAGAGACAGCGGCTCCAACTGCCCGACCCAGCCACCTCCCTCCCCAGGGAGCCCAGATCTAGGGCGGCTTTTGTCATTGAAGAGGACACTGACCCCTGGCCGGGAGGCCAGGGCGGGAGGAGAGGTGGGGAGACCTCAGAAACAATCATTACCACCGTAAAAAAAAAAAAAAAAAAAAAGCGGACTCCAGAGAAAGGGAGGGGAGGGAGCAGAGAGAGACCATGTGATCTAGTTGAAAGAGGGGCCCAGGGTCTTCCCTCCAGCCCAACAAAGGGCTGAGGCAGGACTCGCGGGCCTGAGTGAAATCTGCCACAGGGGAGCTGGGGGAGCAGAGGACAGAGGCCGCCGGGTCACAGGAATGCGGGCTGGTGCTTGTTTCCCCACGGGACTGGAAATCCCGATTGGAATGTACATCCTAAATCCCTCATTAGAGACTGTGAAACACACAGATAAATTCAGGCTAGACACTCCACTCGGACCCCTTTCTCCTCCACGCCCTTCACCGGCGGCACCAGCCCTGGTGCTGCTGCGATGCACCCAGTTGAACTGCCTCTGCTTTCATCGCTCCTGCCAAGGAGCAAGAAACAGCCAAAACAAAGGGAGCAGAAGCTAAAAAAGGGAGCAGGAGGAAAGCCAAATGATCAGAATAATGCATGGGCTGGGCCATCGGTGCCTGCTGAGGCAGGAGCCACCGTGCCTTCCTGTCCCCTGGGACTGAGCTGCAAAGCCAAACCATTTTGCAGATGTCATTTCCTTTTTAATTTTCTCATCAGCCTCAGGATTGTTTTTCCCTTACAGGAGCGTTTTACGTTTTGAGGTTCCCCATAAGTCCCACTCATTTCATCTAAGAAGAATAAAAGGCATAAAGTATAAACTAGGCTTCCTGGGAATCAAGAGAGTTAACATAGCGGAACGGAAAAAAGAAGAAAAGCAGAGACGTCCACTGGATAGTAGGAAAGACTAGGCCTGCACAGAATGACCTCTGTGGGGACAGAGTTCCCTTCCAGCGTGATTCAGCCTCCCAAGGCTTCCCAGGCGCCACCTTCTGGTTGTCTTATGAATTTTTAAATTAACAACATTTAAAAAAATCTTTATATTTTGAGAGGGAGAGATTTTGAGAGAGAGAGAGAGAGAGAAAGCGCAAGCAGAGCAGGGGCGGGGGGGGGGGGACAGGGAATCCAAAGCACGCTCGAGCCGACAGCAGTGAGCTGATGCGGGGCTTGAACTCATGAGCTCACAAACTCATGAGCTCATGAACTGAGAGATCATGCCCTGAGCTGAAGTCGGACACTTAACCGACAGAGCCACCCAGGTGCCCCTACTTTTTAAATCTTTAATTTAAAATGGCTGTGTGATTGCTTCAGGGAAGTGTTTCACTGCTGGTGGGATTTGGGATTTTGCCTACAGAAATAAACATTGTTTCACAAAAATGTCTTAGTCCCAAATCAGCACCTCGACTTCTGCGTGAGCAGCCTTTCCAGGCTCTCTGAGGTTCCCGAATGGACAAAGGGCCTTGTTTTCTTGGCAAACACCGTCCTCCAGGGACTTGCCTTTATTTTGCTCTTTATTTTGCTTTATTCATACTTGTTCTACTATGGGTATTTCTGGTGTCATCAAGCTAATTTGGAGAAAATGTCAAGAGGACCCTTATGTTAAAACAAAACAAGATAAAACAAAACAAAATCCACACCACCCCCCATTCCCTTCACCTCAGTGGCTACTCAAACTCTGGCACCTTTGTTTTAATTCCCACTTCTCTCTCCAGCACATTCCTCACCCAGGGAGGGGGTGGGGGTTGGCTAAATCTAAGGCGTTCCACTGCCATCTGGCGCCATCTCCTGTCCTTTCAGATGCAGTGACATGTGAACAGGTCCGAGAATCAAGTGGTCAAGGGTGGTGACTTTTTGGTTTGTTTTTTCTTAAAAGATCCTTTGATTTTTTTTTTTTCTGAGAGAGAGAGAGAGAGAGAGACAGGGTGAGCAGGGGAGGGTCAGAGAGAGAGGGAGACACAGAATCCGAAACAGGTTCCAGGCTCTGAGCTAGCTGTCAGCACAGAGCCCGATGTGGGGCTCGAACCCACGATCAGTGAGATCATGACCTGAGCCAAAGTCGGATGCCTAACCGACTGAGCCACCCAGGCGCTCCCTTAAAAGACCCTTTGAATTTTATTATTTTTTAAATTTAAGTAATCCCTACACCCCACTGGGGCTCAAATTTATGACCTCCGAGATCACGAGTCGCATGCTTTCCTGACCTGAGCCAGCCCCATTAAGAGGCCCTTTTAGGGGTGCCTAGGTGGCTCAGTTGGTTAACTTTCTGACTTCAGCTCAGGTCATGATCCCACAGTCCGTGGGTTCGAGCCCTACATCGGGCTCTGGGCTGTCAGCACAGAGCCTGGAGCCCACTTCAGATTCTGTGTCTCCCTCTCTCTTTGCCCCGCCTTTGCTCATGCTCTGTCTCTCTCTCAAAATAAATAAATGCTAAAAAAAACAAAAAACAAAAAAACCAACAACTATAAAAATAGAAAAATAAATAAAAAGGATATTTAGGGTGCCTGAATGGTACAGTTGGTTGATCTCTCTCTGCCCCTCTTCCTTGTGCTAATAAATAAATAAATAAATAAATAAATAAATAAATAAGACATTTGGACATTTACAGTCCAAAAGTGTCCTAAATAGTCTAAAACACCTCAGTTCAATGTGGGAGGGAGACAGATCAAACGGAAAGGAGAATGCCAACCCAGGAACAGGAACTTAGTCAAGCAACACAGGTGGTAACTAATTACCAAGAAGAGAGAATCAACGAGGAGACAGAATTAGATGGAATTCAGTTTTCTAAAAGAGCAAGCAACTTTGTACCATGAAGTAATGTAGACCCAGAGATATTCTAAATTGATAATCACGTGTATTATGACACGCTTGTCTCCTAACACATTAGTACTGAAGTCTCTTAAGCAAACACAAGAACGAATTTCAAGAATTAAATTCTAAGTGAAATTAAAAAAAAAAAAGGAATTAGAGCCACAGTAATTCGGAGGAGGGGTGGTCAGTATTCTGGATCATTTTTTCAGTTTTCCAGTTTACACTGCATGACAAATGCAGCATGAGACTATTGTAGACAGTAGACAGGTAAGTTTGGGTCTAAAATCTTGCAACTTTAATGAAAAAGGAGTAATTGTGTGTCCTGCGTTGATTCCATGCCCAGAGCACTACCTGGTATTTGCTGACCAAATGAGTAATCTAGTCATTGGAACATTTATTTGCTTTCTTTCCATCTTTGGTATTTCACAGAATTAAAAAAACTTTTTTAAATGTTTTGTTTATTTTTGAGAGAGAGAGAGAGAGACAGCTGTGAGCAGGGGAGGGTCAGAGACAGAGGTAGATACAGAATCTGAAGCAGGCTCCAGGCTCTGAGCTGTCAGCACAGAGCCCGACACGTGGCTCGAACCCATGAACAGTGAGATCATGACCTGAGCCAAAGTCGGACGCTTAACCGACTGAGCCAACCAGGCGCCCCAATTTCACAGAATTTTAGACCAGAAGGGTTCTCAGGCATCATTCCAACTCCTTTGTTACATGCTGTGAAGACAGAGTTTTGAGGGGGGTTGGGATTCTCTCATGGTTAGACACAGCAGCTAAGCTAAACCGGAGCAAAGGCACAGACACCATTGGACTTTCTGCTTATACCACTGGTTCTCAAACATAGTGTGCGTCAGAATCGCCTGGAAAGCTTGTTGAAATCCAGATTTCTGGGCCTCCCTCCCATAGTTTCTTATTCTGTGGGTCTAGAGTATGTCCAAGAATTGCATTTATAGCAGATGCTCAGGTGATGCTGGCGGTCTGAGGGAACCATGCTTGAGAATCAAGACTCTGCCCCACCTGGAGAAGGGGAGGGAGCAGGGAGTTCGCCATTGTTTGCAGGGATTCCAGCCATCTGGAATTGTTATTTGCAGTCATCTTTAGAGAGATGAGCCACAATACGCTCCCTAGTTTAGAGTCATGTAATATCGAGGACTTCTAGACGCTAGGCACCCTACCACGCCCTAGAAATAAAGAGTTAACAAGAGGCACCTTGTTAGGTGGCTCAGTCGGTTGAGTGACCAACTTTTGATTTTGGCACAGGTCATGATCCCGGAGTCGTGGGATCCAGCCCTGCATTGAGCATAGAGCCTGCTTAAGATGTTCTCTCTCTCTTCCCCTCTGCCGTGAGTGCTCACGTGCCCTCTCTCTCAAAAAATGAACAAGAGGTAATCCCTGCCCTCAAGAACTTCACAATCTCTTAAGGCTATGGGTACCTTACTCAGTTACTGGACTGCAGTGATGAGGAATTCTAAATCGGGGTAGAGCAACATGTTATGGGAAGGGGCGGGGGATGGGCAACTTACCGTGAGATTCCACTTACCTGATATCAACAGATAAGAGCAAAACCAGTCTGAGTTATATGTAAGAACATGACAATTCCACTCTGAAGCAGGCAGTCATGTTCACTGTGTCTGAGAGTGACACCAAAGGATGGGTTATATCAAAGCAGGAATCTCCGTAATATATTTAATAAGTTGCTTCCTCTGCAAGAAAGAAGGAAGGAGAGCACAGTACGCTGCTCCGCCTCATTCTGCCTGTCTTCTTCCTTCTCATTCTCTCCCATTCATCCAACTCAGATGAAAGTTGCGTACTGACCCAAGCATTAACACTTCTACCATTTCCCTTCCATGGCCAGAAGATTCTAGTTCAAGATATTTTTTCTTTGTGTTTGAAGGAACTATTCTGTCTGAATCACTATAGGGATAAGAATCAGAGGGTAATATAGCATAATCTTATTACAGTGGGTTGCCTATTACTTCCTGGTTTAAATCATCCCCCAAATACAAAGTCTGTTCTCAGATCAGATTGTGACAAATGATTTGGGTTTCTTTGAAACCGTATAGAGAAAGAATTGGCTTTGCTTTCTTGGATGCCTTACTTGCTCTCAAAATAGCTATCCATTTTTTAAAAGGATGGGAGTCTGAAAAGGTAAAGTGACTTGGCTGAAATCACATAGAAACATTACGAGGACAAAGAATCAGGTTCTAACTGACCCCTCATTCAAAACGTGTTAAAATACTTTAAAATACAAAACCAGGGGCGCCAGGGTGGCTCAGTCGCCTAAGGGTCCCATTTCCGTTCAGGTCATGATCTCACAGTTTGTGAGTTTGAGCCCCGTGTCAGGCTGACCGCTAGGAGGAGCCTGGAGCCTGCTTCTGATTCCTTGTTTCCTTCTCTCTGTGCCCCCTTCCCATGTGTGCTCTGTCTCTCTCTCTCAAAAATAAATAAATGTAAAGAAAATTTTAAAAAATAAAAAAATAAAATAAATTACAAAACCAAAAACGTTTAAGGAAAAAGAAAGGATATTTCTGGCTCTGGCCACTGCTGTTACCTCAATTAATTCCCTGGAGGAGTTGAAGAGGCATTGCTCTGAGGAGGAAATCCAAATAGAAACACAAGAAATCTTTTTTTTTTTTTTTAAAGCTTCAAGACATTTCTTTTTTTTTTTTTTTAATGTTTTATTTATTTCTAGGAGAGAGAGAGAGACAGCGTGAGCAGGGGAGGGTCAGAGAGAGAGGGAGTCACAGACTGAAACAGGCTCCAGGCTCTGAGCTGGCAGTCAGCACAGAGCCCGACGCGGGGCTCGAACCCACGAACCGCGAGATCATGACCTAAGCGAAAGTCGGACGCTTAACCGACTAAGCCACCCAGGCGCCCCAAAGCTTCAAGACATTTCTAAGGCAGCATTTGCAAAAGTGAAACAGAGCTATTAATGAGCTCATGGATCCTTCATTCTTTCCATTGTTCTATTATCCAACATACTGATTATTTCAGATATTACATATATTTTAATTAAGTAGCATTCTCACAGGTTGGTTATAAATCCATGCACATTGGGAAAAATGGACTTTTTTGGTCCTTTAAAAAAAAAACAAAAAGGGGGCGCCTGGGTGGCTTAGTCGGTTAAGCGTCCGACTTTCGCTTAGGTCATGATCTCGCGGTTCGTGGGTTCGAGCCCCGCGTCGGGCTCTGTGCTGACTGCCAGCTCAGAGCCTGGAGCCTGTTTCAGAGTCTGTCACTCCCTCTCTCTCTGACCCTCCCCTGTTCACGCTGTCTCTCTCTCTCTCTCCTAGAAATAAATAAAACATTAAAAAAGTTAAAAAAAAAAAAAGGAATAATTACTTGGAGTTGCCTCTGGAATGTAGAGAAAATCAGATCTTAGCAATGGCTTGTCACTTTTCCTCTCAATTATTATTTTTTAATTATACAAGTAATATACAATGGGCTTAGGAAAAATAGAAGATTCAAAAAAATAACATCACTTAAAATTCCTTCAATTAGAGAAAATTTTGTTATTCTAATATCTTGCAAAATTTTCTAATTTTATTTTTTTTTATTTAGAGAGAGAGAGAGAGAGATCGGGGGAGGGGCAGAGAGAGAGGAAGACAGAATTCCAAGCGGGCTCCGTGATGTCACCACAGAGCTGGATGTGGGGCTTGAACTCCCTAACCACTAGATTATGACCTGAGCTGAAATTAAGAGTCAGGAGTTTAACCTACTGAGCCATCCAGGCACCCCTACAATTTTTAAAAAATAAAGTAACATCTAAATGCGTCTATTTTATGTGTCTAAATATTGCACTTTTTACAAAAATGGGACCATACCGTACACATAATTGGCCTGTAACATTAGTTTGTGAACATTCTTCTATGTCAATAAATATGTATCTTTTTCTTTGTTTCATTGTTTCTTTCCTTTCTTCCTTCATTTTCTGAGGCATTTGCTGCTTTAATGGCTTGTTCCTTTCTTGAGTTACAAAAAGAATGAGACCACATAAGAGCTCCTACATTTAAAATTATTGAACATATATAAAACCCAGCATATATTCATATTCACTAGAGCTACAAAATATCATGACTATCAGAAAATTCTCTGATTACATTTTAGATTTGCTTGTCCTCCTCCTAATCTTTTATTTATCAATATTCTCCCTAAGCAGAATACAGTAACATCGCATTTGCTTCTGGAGTCACTCTAAGCATCAGATATAGCTGGGTTTTTTGAAAGTGAAAATGTTTGGGGTGCCTGGGTGGCTTGGTCGGTTAAGCGTCCGACTTTCGCTTAGGTCATGATCTCGCGGTTCGTGGGTTCAAGCCCCGCGTCGGGCTCTGTGCTGACTGCCAGCTCAGAGCCTGGAGCCTGTTTCAGTCTGTGACTCCCTCTCTCTCTGCCCCTCCCCTGCTCACGCTGTCTCTCTCTCTCTCTCTCCTAGAAAAAAAAAAAAAAAAAAAAAAAAAAGAAAGTGAAAATGTTTATACTTCACAAGGAACCCAACCAGACGAAGAAGTTCACTAGAAGTACCCTCTCCCCTTCTCTGTCATCAATTTAAACTGTATAGTATTGTATATAAACAACCTAATATATTTAACAAATTCTCTGCCTTTGGACTATTAGGGTTCCCCCCACCCGCCAGTTTTATCTGTAACAATACTTCAGTGAGAATATTCTTTTTCTCTTCTTGTTTTAATTTTTAAATGTTTATTTATTTTTGAGAGAGAGAGAGAGACAGAGTGCGAGCAGGGGAGGGGCAGAGAGAGAGGGAGACACAGAATCCAAAGCAGGCTCCAGGCTCCGAGCTGTCAGCACAGAGCCCGAGGCGAGGCTCGAACCCACAAACCACGAGATCATTCTGAGCCCAAGTCAGACACTAATAGACTGAACTGCCCAGGTGCCCCAAGAATATTCTTGTTCATACGTATTTACACATTGTCCAATTGTTTCCTAGAATTGCAAGACCATCTATGCTTTTTTTTAAACTTTATTTTGAAAAAGTTCAAACTCAATCCTTTATTAAAAGTTAGGTTTGTGGAGTTGTAACTTACATACATAATCCTTGTTAGTGTAGCGTTCCATGTGTTTTCACAAATGCATGCAGTCATGTAACCATCATTATAATCAAGATAGAGACCAGTTTCTCACCCCCCGCCTCACCATAATTCCCGTGTCCTTTGTAGTCAGCTTCTCCTCCCACTCATCCTTTGCTAACTACTGATCTGTTTTCTGATCCTATAATTTTGCCTTTCCCGGAATGTCTTATGTATTAAATTATACAGTATGTAGCCTTTGGAGTCTGGCTTCTTTCACTTAGCATTCATTCATTCCTGTTGCATAGCAGAAATTTGTTGCATTTTATTGCTGAGTTTTTCTACTTTGTTTACCCATTTACCAGTCGAAGAACATGGAGGCTGTTTCTAGTTTTTCACAGCCACGAATCAAACCGCTATAAACATTTGAGTACAGGTTTTCGATGAACGTTATGTTTTTTTGCTCTTCAGTGGGAGTAGTAGTGGGAATGAACACCCAGTGCTTGGTTGAATGGTAAGTGTATGTTCGACTTGGTGAGAAAAGGCCAAACTGTCTGTCATGTTGCTTATCCTGTTTTTCATTCCCACCAGCAATGTGTGAGGACTTCCATTGCTCCAAATTTATATATATATATATATTTTAAGTTTACTTACTTATTTTGAGAGAGAGATAGAGATGAGATAAAGAGTGAGCGGGGAGGGGCAGAGAGAGAGAAGAGAAAGAATCCCAGGCAGGTTCTGTGCTTGTCAGCATTGAGCCTGATGTGGGTCTTGAACTCCTGAACTGTGAGATCATGACCCGAGCCGAAATCAAGAGTCAGATGCTTAACAGACTGAGCCACCGAGGTGCCCTGTTAAATTTCATTTTAATTTGGGGGTGTGTACATTTAAAATTTTTTCAAAAATTAAAAAAAAATTTTTTAACGTTTACTTATTTTTTAGAGACAGAGCATGAGCAGGGGAGGGGCAGAGAGAGAGGGAGACACAGAATCTGAAGCAGGCTCCAGGCTCTGAGCTGTCAGCACAGAGCCCAATGCAGGGCTCGAACCCATGAACTGTGAGATCATGACCTGAGCCAAAGTCGGATGCTTAACCGACTGAGCCACCCAGACGCCCCTAAAAAAATTTTTTTTAAAGTGTTTGTTTATCTTTAAGAGAGACAGAGTACCAGGAGGGGAGGGACAGAGAGAGAGAGAGAGAGAGAGAGATGCAGAAACTGATACAGCTCCAGGCTGAGCTGTCAGCACAGAGCCGGATGCAGGGCTGGAACCCACAAACCGTGAGATCATGACCTGAGGCAAGGTCAGACTGGCAACTGACTGAGCCACCAAGGAGCCCAGGGGGTTGGAACCTTTTTAGGTTTTTTTTGCTATATTTATTGTAGTATTGCCCTCCGTAAAGGTCATACTGCTGCAATGGTATACACACGAGTTGTCACTCTTCTCTTCTTTCTTTGGAAAAATAGACAAAGGACCCTACAGTTGAAGTTCCATAGACAGGCAAGAATTTAGTAGTTTTCTCTCCTTCACGGCCTTTTAGCTATTACACAGAAATGAAATTAACCTCTTCCGGGGACGGCGTCCGTAGGCCTTCAGAATGGTCCAGCATTTGACATACCATCGTAGGCTGTCCTACAGTACGGCCTCTAACAAAACTGGGCTGTCCCGAACCCCGAGTAACAGAATCCTTTACCTTTATACCAAGAAGGTTGGGAAAGCACCAAAATCTGCATGTGGTGTGTGCCCAGGCCGACTTCGAGGAGTTCGTGCTGTGAGACCTAAAGTTCTCATGAGGTTGTCTAAAACGAAAAAACAGGTCAGCAGGGCCTGTGGTGGTTCCACGTGTGCCATGTGTGTTCACAACAAGATCAAGCGTGCTTTCCTTATTGAGGAGCAGAAAATCGTTGTGAAATTGTTGAAGGCACAAGCACAGAGTCAGAAGGCTAAATAAAGAAATGAAGCTTTTTTGAGCAATAAAAAAAATCAGAGGCATGTTCTTTTATGTGGTGTTTGGGGATTCCGTGATTTTTAGTTGACTGCTTTTTCTGAAAGACAGTAATGGAAGCCAGTGATTGGTAGGATATTTTGATGGGAGCTCTAGAACACTTGGGAACATTTGAGAAGAGTGGCTCTTCTATCCAGATGTTTCTTTTAATTCCACTGCATCCTTTCCATCCAACCTCCTTCACCAAAATTCATAGGACAGAGTTTACGGTGCTTATTAACAAGTTATTTGGAATGGAATCTTTTTTTACACTATCATATTTAAGCCCTCCTTTTCATTAGTTCACTTCAGTTCATTAACGGTCTGCTTTTGGAGAACTCAGAACTCCGTATACAGCAAATAATGAACTCTTTTTGTATATAAAACTTCACGTCACTGGTCTAGTGAAATTCAAATTCTAATTTAAATTGGATTTATAATCCAGTTCGGAAATTAACAGGCCTTAGTTATATTTATTCTTGGAAACTTTGTATATCTAACAACTCATAAGAAGAATGTAAAGACAGTAATAGTAATAGCTCATTCTTACAGTGCTTAGACTGTACCAAGTATTTGTCTAATATTCCACATGCATAAGCCCATTTCAATTACCTTCTAAGACCATTTTTTCAGATCATGTCAAGCTTATTTTCAATCTCAAGGGAGAATAGGAGCAGAGCCCCCAAGCTATTTGCACAAGCCAAGGAATCTGGAAGCCAAAAGAATTCTATAAATTCTGACCCTTTTTCTCAATTTAGATGTTCCTGTTACTGGTATGGTATAACTTTGATGTCTCATGCAGAGAAATGTTCTCTCTTAAATATAATAAACAATTGCCCTTGTGGGAAGGAAGAAAAAAAGAAATGAAATTAACTTGTATTATGGTCAAATTTTTGTACAATGAATCCCATCTTTTTGTGGATTTTTAGTATAATGTGAGAGATATGTTTGATTGAAGGAAATTTTGGTTTAAAGGGGAGTAAAGTCTCCATTAGCGAGTATAGCAAGTTCTTCAAAGATGCACTGAAACAGGGGCGCCTGCGTGGCTCAGTCATTTAAGGTTAAGCGTCCAACTTCAGCTCAGGTCATGATCTCACAGTCCGTGGGTTTGAGTCCCGCATCAGGCTCTGTGCTAACAGCCAGCTCAGAGCCTGGAGCCTGTCTTTGAATTCTGTGTCTCCCTCTCTTTCTGACCCTCCCCTGCTCAGGCTGTCTCTATCTCTCTCTCAAAAATAAATAAAACATTAAATAAAACCAAAGATGCACTGAAACAATGAATAAGAAACAAAAAAAAAAAAAAGCATAAAAAACAAAACAACAACAAAGGACACATGTTGAAAGTAAACCCATTATTTTGTAAAAACCCATAACATCAAAATAATTTATACTAATGCAAAATATTGCTTTCAAAACAGGTCAAATAACCAAGCGGGAGAAAACCCGAATTACATGGACCACATTGCACCAGTCACCCAACTTCTATCAAATTTCAATATATTCCAGCGGGATTGCTTTAAACTTTTGGGTTACGAAGACTTTGCTTTTGGCATTTTGTGGAAGCTATTGATGTGACCGAACTAAAGTTAAGTGGAAACACAAACACAGCCTTGGCAAAAATCTAAACTGTATTAAGAAATGAATAGGGGAATATGAGGCAGAAGAGTATACCAAAATCCTGTCAACAGGCATTGTGCATTGAATAAGCAAGTTCTCTGTCCTGTAACTGTGAGTTTGGATTTGGCATGCTACATTTCTCTGTAACACAATATACGTATATTCTAATCTTTTACCACAGAATGAGAAAAGCATACATTGGCTTAAAGACAGCTAAAACACTGAATACGTTTTATGGTCTCTGTAGATCTCCAAGCCAGTTGTTAGCTACTTCGTATTAGTTTTTTTTTTAATGTATCTATGTATCGATTTTTTTTCCTGAGAGAGAGAGAGAGAGATAGAGAGAGAGAGAGAGAGAGAGACAGCGTGAGCAGGGGAGGGTCAGAGAGAGAAGGAGACACAGAATCCGAAACAGGCTCCAGGCTCTGAACTGGCTGTCAGTACTACAGAGCCCACCACGGGGCTCGAACCCACAAACCATGAGATCATGACCTGAGCCGAAGTCGGAAGCTTAACCAACTGAGCCCCCCAGGCGCCCCTCAACTTGTATTTCCTAAGACAATCACTGCAACTTCGTAATGGTTTCTTTGAGGGTAGAACTCCAAATTTTCCAAAACATTTGTATACTGCTATTTCTTGATTTTTCAGTTTTAGATATTATTATCTATTAACTTCCAGCCAGAAAAGATGAGTATTTACCTCTTTTACACAGTATCCCTCCCCAACACGTATTTCTACCCTTTCCTCCTGATACAGTTATTATATCATCTTTTTTATTGAAGTATAAATAACATACAGTGTTACGCCCTAATTTCAGGTGTAGAATAATCATGATTCGGCAATTCTATACATTACACAGTGCTCATCAAGGTAAGTGTACTCCTAATTCCCTAATTAAAAAAACATTTTTAAAAAGAGAGAATCGGGCCGCCTGGGTGGCTCCACCGGTTAAGCGTCCAACTTCAGCTCAGGTCATGATCCCACAGTTGGTGGGTTTGAGCCCTGCATAGGGGCTCTGTGCTGACAGCTAGCTCAGAGACTGGAGCCTGTCTTTGGATTCTGTGTCTCCCTCTCTCTCTGACTCTCCCCAGCTCGTGCTGTCTCTCTCTGACTCTCAAAAATAAATAAAAAACATAAATATTTTTTAAAAAGAAGAGAGAAAAATCATATTGAATGGAAAAGCTGTGAATCCCAGTGGAAAAACCATTGAAAGGAGCAAGATTATTATAATTTTTGAGGTGCCTTTTTCCAAAAGGTATTTGAAATACCTTACCAAAAAAAAGATTAATCCAAGTGATGGGCTGTGCACAGTTGCTAACAGCAGAGTTACAAATTGTTAATTCCAGATTAACCAGGACCAGAAAGAGGAGGAAGAAGAGAATTAAAACTCATTTATCTGGAATATTTTATATGAGTTCATAATAAAACTCGGGAACCAAAAAAAAAAAAAAGAGTATGTTTTGGTCCCTTTTTTTCCCTTCATTTGTTTGTTTTCTTAAATTCTGCATATGAGTGAAATCAGATGGTATTTATCCTTCTCTATCTGATATTTCATTTAGCATAGTACCCTCTAGGGCCATCCATGTTGTTGTAGATGGCAAGATCTTATTCTTTTTTATGGATGAGTATCATTCCATCGTGTGACATACCACATATACCACATCTTCTTTATTTGTGGATGGACACTTGGGTTCCTCCATATCTTGACTATTGCAAATAATGCTGCAATAAACACATGGGTGCATATATCTTTTTTGAATTCGTGTTTTTGTTTTCATTGGGTAGATACACAGTAGTGGAATTACTGGATAATATGGTGATTCGAGGTTTAATTAAAAAAATTTTTTCAACTTTATTTATTTTTGAGAGAGAGAGAGAGAGAGTGTGAGCGGGAAAGAGGCAGAGAGAAAGAGAGACACAGAATCCGAAGCAGGCTCCAGGCTCTGAGCTGTCAGCACAGAGCCCGACGCAGGGATTGAAATCATGAGCCATGAGATCATGACCAGAGGTGAAGTCAGAAGCTTAACCGTCTGAGCCACCCAGGAGCCCTTCGAATTTTAAGTTTTTGAGAAACCTCCTTACTGTTTTCCACAGTGTCTGCATCAGTTTGTATTCCCACCAATATTGCATGAGGGCTCCTTTTTCCTCAACATTGACGCCAACAATTGTTATTTCTTGTCTTTTTGATTCTAGCCATTCTGATAGGTATGAGGTGATAACTCATTGTGGTTTTGATTTGCATTTCCTTGGTGATTAGCTACTGAATCATAATTTTAGCTAAAGCAGCAGTTAGAGTATCATCAATATTTATTTACAGCTGAGCCAAGCAATGTATATTTCCTCTCTTGTACAACGTTTAATTTCCCTTAAATTGATAATGGCCTCCCCACCTTTTGCTTTAGTTTTCTAGTTGCTTTTTCTTTTTCCTTTCTTTTTTTTTTTTTTGCAATTTTTAAGCATTTATTTATTTTTGAGAGATGGAGAGACACAGAGCATGTGTGGGGGAAGGGCAGAGAGAGCGGGAGATGCAGAATCCAAAGCAGGATCCAGGCTCTGAGCTGTCAGTGCAGAGCCTGACACAGGGCTCGAACCCATGAGCCACGAGATCATGACCAGAGCAAAAGTTGGAGGCTAAATTGACTGAGCCACTAAGGCACCCCTACATTTTTTTAAAAAGTTTATTTTGAGAGAGGGAGAGAGAGAACAGGTGCTTTGAGCAAGTGGGGGAGGGGCAAAGAAAGGAGGAGGGAGAATCCCAGGCAGGCTCCATGCTCCGCTCAGAGCCTGACATGTGGCTCAAATTCACCATCTGTGAGATCATGACCTGAGCCGAACTGAGTTGGATGCTTAACCGACTGAGCCACACAGTCGCCCTATAACTTTTTTTTTTTTTTTAAAGAATATTCCTCTTGGAAATCTCTGTTCTCCAGTTCTGAACTTAGATCGACTTCTCTCTTGAAGCTTTTTAGTATATTGCCTTTACTCTAGATGTTCTATAATTTCATGGTAGTGTATCTGGTTTAGGTCTTTTTTATTTCTTGGAAGAGCACTCAGTGGACTCATTTGCTTAAAAGTTTATGTCCTTTGGCTCTGGGATGTTTTCTCATATTTTTTCTTTGACAATTTAGTTTTATATATTCTTTTTCTGAAATTCCAATTAATTGTATGTTGAAACTTCTGGAATATTCTCTAATCCCAACTTTTTAGTTCGATTTTCCATCTTTTTGCTTGCTTGCTTACTTGTTTGTTTGTTTACGTAATATCTGCACCCAACGTGAGGCTCAAACTCATGACCCCAAGATCAAGAGTTTTATGCTCTACTAAGCCAGCCAGGCACCCCCATCTTTTTGCTTCTTATTCTTTCAGGGAGATTTCCTTAGCTTTAACTATTGAATTATTAATGTCTGCATTCATACTTTTAATTTTCATAAGCTCTTTCTTTCCTGAATGTTCTTTTTATAGCACTATTTTATTTTCATAAATACATTATCTTTTATAATGTTAACTTAGGTTTTCTTCTAAAATTATCTTCTGTTTCTTTAAAAAAAATTTTTTTATGGTTTATTTATTTTTGAGACAGAGAGAGACAGAACATGAGCGGGGGAGGGTCAGAGAGGGAGGGAGACACAGAATCTGAAACAGGCTCCAGGCTCTGAGCTGCCAGCACAGAACCTGACGTGGGGCTCGAACCCCCAAGATCATGACCTGAGCCGAAATTGGATGTTTAACTGACTGAGCCACCCAGGTGCCCCTATCTTCTAGTTCCTTGTCTGTTTCCTCGAATTATTTTTCTTCAGTTGGTTTTATTTGTTTGTTTTGTTCTTTTTTGTTCTCTGCTTTTATGTTAAAGGACTTTCTGAAATATTTGGCAATCTACCTATTTACACTTAAGAGTGAGGCACTTAGGGGTGCCTGGATGGTTTAGTTTGTTGAGCCTCTGACTCTTGATTTCAGCTCTGGTCATGAATGCAGGGTTGTGGGCTCAAGCCCTGCATCAAGCTCTGCACTGAGCATGGAGCCTGCTTAAGACTCGCTCCCTTTTCCTCTGCCCCTCTCCCACTCATGCACTTGTGTGTGCCAGCGTGCACTCTCTCTCTCTCTCACTCACTCTCTTTTTCTCTCCCTCTTAGGAAAAAAAAAAAAGAGTGAGGCATGTAAGAGGTGTGTTTAGTCATGTATGGAAGCTTGTTGACTGGTAGACTGTACAATGGGGGTGGGGAGGCAGGACAAGTATCTGGCCATTTCCCATCGCTTTGTTAATATCTCTGGATTTGTCTCTCCTGGTTAGTTTCTCCAGAGAGGAAACCTCTAACTTGTATGATGAATGGAGGAGAGAAAGGGGTTGTTTGTTGGGAGAGAGTTCTAACTGTTTGAAATATAGATTTTCACCTTTTCTGCCAATTTTTATTTCATGTAACTTGGCCTTGGTAACACCAGGTGTCTCTAAGTTTAGAATACCTTATTTTGACCTCTGTGGGTCAGAGTTGGGAAGGAATTCAATTGCTTTTAACATGAACTTCAAAAACAAAACAAAACAAAACAAACAAACTTAACCATGATCTTCAACCCAGTCTGTTTTAGACACACCCTTACCTTCATCTTCAAGGGTGCTTAGTGCTTCCATGTTCAGAATTTTTGTGTGGTTATAATGTAAAGCAGTTTGTCTACAGGCAGTTAGGTTTCAACTTCCCTCCTCTTCTAAGATGCTTACCTCTCTCTAGTCTACTGGGATCTCTGAAGGGTATTCCAATAATGGCATTCCTTCTTTGTGCAGGGGTTCTGAACAAGTTGAAAAAAAAATGGGGGTAAACATATCATTTGTATTACTGTTGGAGGCCAGATATGAGATGTACTTTTTTTAAAAAAAGATTCTTAATGTTTTATTTATTTTTGAGAGAGAGATAGAGACAGTGTGAGCAGGGGAGAGTCAGAGACAGAGGGAGACACAGAATCGGAAGACAGGCTCCAGGCTCTGAGCTAACTGTCAGCGCAGAGCCGGACACGGGGCTCGAACCCACGAACTGTGAGATCATGACCTGAGCTGAAGTCGGACGCTTAACTGACTGAGCCACCCAGGCACCCCAAGGTGTACTTTTTAATATGAGCATTCATGGACCTCATACTAAATTGCGCCCAGAAACAGGCAGTCTGGACTGAGGTGAATTTTACTATGAACAAACCAAGCAGAATTATGTGCTTTGATGAACAGGCTCCCTCTCCCAAGAGCAATGAGGATGGAGTAGAGTGAATACTCCACTTAGGTTGGATGAACAAAGGGCTGAGAGAGGCCCAGTTATACTAACTGAGCTTTGTTCACCAGAGGTCGGACATCAGGAGTAAGAAAGCATTTCTGAACTACATGTACATCACTTTACAGACGCTAAGATGCTAAGATTTTGTTGAGCTCTCTCATCAGCTCTTCTCTTTGCTCACTCTCTTTGTCCTTTTGGGTTTAGGCCTTTAAAATTTCTTTTAATTGAGATACAATTGACATGTAACATTGTATTAATTTTAGGTGTCCAACATAATGATTGGCTATTTGTGTCTATTGTGAACTACTCACTGTATGTCTAGTTAACATCCATCACCACACAGAGTTACAAACGTGGGCTTAGGTCTTATTCTTTCAAAGTTAGTTTAGTAAGATTTGGGAAGAAATGGAAGTAAATATGTGTATTAAATTATTTTCCTTTTAACCAGAAGTTTAAGTTAGTTTTTTGAAAGTAATTTTTGGGGCGCCTAGATGGCTTAGTCGGTTAAGTGTCCCACTTAGTCTCAGGTCACGATCTCGCAGTTTGTGGGTTCAAGCCCCGTGTTGGGCTCTGTGCTGACAGCTCAGAAGCCTGGAGCCTGCTTCGGATTCTATGTCTCCTTCTCTCTCTGCCCGCTCCCCCCACCCCGCCCCCCCGGGCTCGTGCTCTGTCTCTTTCTCTCTCTCAAAAATAAATAAACATTAAAAAAATAAAATAAAGTAAAGTAATTTTGTTACCAAGGTTACAAGTTTCTTTTAAGACAAGTATTTATTATTTGTGTTACTGGGAGAATGCAGTGATGCAATAATTCCTAGATTGCAAAATCTCTCAATCATTTGTATTTGCTATTGCAATCTGGATTTATTTGGGAGACTTACTCTTCTAATTTTGTTTGACTTTGGCTAATGTTAAAACCAGGTTGCACAATGTTAACATATAAAGAGGTGACTTAGACTGGAAAATCTCAACGATGAATTTTAAATTTTTGCAGATTCCACCAAATTTGGTGTTCACACAACAAGAATAAAAATTTTACCATAACAATAGGTATGCTTCCCGCTTCAGCATTTACCAACAATCCCTAAAGTGAAAAGGATCCCGAATTAAAGAAAGAATGGAATTGGAAAACACCTGGAAAATGTAGGGCAGTTCAATTATTTTATAGTATTCACGGTGGCAATCTAAACATTTTCTCAAAAAAAATCTGATAAATGTTTTCAACTAAGTTTTAATAGAATAATCAAGTTTATTTATTAGTTCTCCTGGAATTTTTAATGTCACAATAGGGGTCATAACATCGAATATCTATTTGTGGCATATTGGGCATCAGTGAGAATGATATTTCAGGGAGAAGAACATTTTGTGTATCTGAGAATTAAACAGGATTATAATGGGGGCCTGGATGGCTCAGTTGGTTACATGTCTGACTTTGGCTCAGGTCACGATCTCACTGTTCCGTGAGTTCGAGCCACGCATTAGGCTCTCTGCTGTCAGTGCAGAGCCTGCTTCAGATCCTCTGTCTCCCTCTCTCTCTGCCCCTTCCCCGTTCTCTCTCTCTCTCTGACCCTCCCCCTTCTCAAATATAAAATAAATATTAAAAAAATAAACAGGATTATAATAGTCACCTTTGGAAAAATATTTTAATTTTGATCACAGGAATTGGATTTGAGATTCACCTTCACAGTTTACTAATCATAGGACCTTGGGTATATGTATATACCATTGCTTAGTTATCCATTGTAACAAATCACCTCAAAACTGAGTCGTTTAAAATAACCATCATGGCGTATTTACCCAAGACTTCATTCCTGAAGGAAAATCTGGATGGTACCTCACAGTGGTCACCACAGCTCTGATCCCATCTGTGGCTTTTGGTAGATAGACTCAGCCCTCTTGCAAGGACCTGCCACCGAGGAAGTTGAGGAATAAATACCCCAACCTCATAGTCCTCCAGACTTCCGGCCTCCTGCTAGTGCCCTCTCACATGCACCAAACTCAGGAAGTCATAGGACTCTGTGGTTTTGAGTTACAGAGCAGGGTGGAGAAGGGTGAAGAGTGGATCTGGAGGGGCAGCAGAAGACATTCGGCCGCAGAAGGTGAGTTCAAGTTTTTATTTTATTTTTTATGTCTTTATTTTATTTTGAGAGACAGAGACAGAGAGGGAGCGAAGGAGGGACAGAGAGAGAGGGAGACAGAATCCGAAGCAGGCTCCAGGCTCTGAGCTGTCAGCACAGAGCCCGACGCGGGGCTGGAACTCACAGACTGTGAGATCGTGACCTGAGCCGAAGTCGGACACGTAACCGACTGAACCATCCAGGTACTCCGTGTTCAGGTTTTGAACACTAAAGGCATGTTGAGCTGAATACTATCCTGATGCATACTTCTTTTTTTTTTTTTTTTTTTTTTTTTT